>NC_047105.1:43618376-43680876 GCF_902500255.1 Thalassophryne amazonica | reverse complement strand
TTGGCGTTGAAACACAAGCCCGTGATCTTGGATTTTTAGATTTGTTTGAAAGCAAATTGGCGTATTTCCAAGATAACTCCTTCTGTTGAACTCAACTGTTTGGTAGAGCATATTGATATCTACTGCATACTGCAAAAATCCAAATCAGAGAATAATGAAGGAAAAATGCTTCTCTTGACATCAGTACAGACTCAGTTTGCTGCTGGCTTTGACTGTGGCCTTTTTTGTTATGTAAATTCCTTGATAAATGCTTGTAATCTATAGAATGTAGGCTGTGACTGTCAGTCCTGTTTTTTTTGTTATTCTTCTTGCACTATAGCTTTATCTTCATCAAAAGAGGAAAGCGTGCTGGCATGTAGTGCAACAGCGACTTGGTGTACTGATAGAGTTTTTTTTTTTAATGAACAAGAATTTGGAGGTGTGTGTGCCCTTCTGTAGTGATGTCTGAATATCTGGTTTCAAATTTTTTGTAATCATTGTTACATCTGACTTCAGATTACAATGTTGAGAATACAAACCTTAGAATCAGACATCAACTTGTTCAGAAGATGATGCAAGTGGCTTAAATATTAAAGACTTTTTAATTGTTGTATTTTCAGATTGACACTACATCACCCTCCATGAATAAGACTTCATTTTAGACAGTACTTGTCTGAGTCCTAGCTATGGTGTCCTGTTTTTGGGCTTGCAGCCACCTTGTAGCAGTCTGGTTTTAGCTATGATCAACCTGATTGTCTTAAAAAGAAACCTTTTATCTTTTTTCCAGTCTAATGCCAAACTGAAGTTGGTGCGAAGTCTGGCAGTGTGTGAGGAGTCCTGTGGTCCATTTTCAATTGATGGGCCTCCAGAGTCGGTAGTGTTGTTCAGAATATTACAAATTTTGCCCTGCAGTTATTCTGCCTTTTAATTTATTTCATGACATTCTACTTTGTGTAGAATCAATGCTGCTTGACAGATTAAAAAATTCGCCAGCTTTTCTGTTGAAATGAATTGTGCTTTTTTCCCCCTTCCTCCAGGACATCATCCACCTTCATGTCAGCTGTCCATCAGATAAGGAAGAGGAGAAGTTCTCTAAAGATGAATATGAAAATGAAGAGAAAAAGGACAAAACTCCAAGGAAGATGTTATCACGTGGTAAGATGCATTTTGTGAATGCTGCACAGTATTGTGGTACTTTATTTGACTAATTCTGTAAAATAATGCTTGCACAAGATGTGCTCTTCTAATTTTAACAGACTGAGAGCAGACAAAGCAGATCACTGTTCCTACACTTTTCAACCATGACACAGGTTTTAGCCCTGTGAAAGTCACTGATGAACCATTTGGAAAGACATCAGATTTTATTATACAACCCCTGGCAAAAATTATGGAATCACCGGCCTCGGAGGATGTTCATTCAGTTGTTTAATTTTGTAGAAAAAAAGCAGATCACAGACATGACACAAAACTAAAGTCATTTCAAATGGCAACTTTCTGGCTTTAAGAAACACTATAAGAAATCAAGAAAAAAAATTGTGGCAGTCAGTAACGGTTACTTTTTTAGACCAAGCAGAGGGAAAAAATATGGACTCACTCAATTCTGAGGAATAAATTATGGAATCACCCTGTAAATTTTCATCCCCAAAACTAACACCTGCATCAAATCAGATCTGCTCGTTAGTCTCCATCTAAAAAGGAGTGATCACACCTTGGAGAGCTGTTGCACCAAGTGGACTGACATGAATCATGGCTCCAACACGAGATATGTCAATTGAAATAAAGGAGAGGATTATCAAACTCTTAAAAGAGGGTAAATCATCACGCAATGTTGCAAAAGATGTTGGTTGTTCACAATCAGCTGTGTCTAAACTCTGGACCAAATACAAACAACATGGGAAGGTTGTTAAAGGCAAACATACTGGTAGACCAAGGAAGACATCAAAGCGTCAAGACAGAAAATTTAAAGCAATATGTCTCAAAAATCGAAAATGCACAACAAAACAAATGAGGAACGAATGGGAGGAAACTGGAGTCAACGTCTGTGACCGAAGTGTAAGAAACTGCCTAAAGGAAATGGGATTTACATACAGAAAAGCTAAACGAAAGCCATCATTAACACCTAAACAGAAAAAAAACAAGGTTACAATGGGCTAAGGAAAAGCAATCGTGGACTGTGGATGACTGGATGAAAGTCATATTCAGTGATGAATCTCGAATCTGCATTGGGCAAGGTGATGATGCTGGAACTTTTATTTGGTGCCGTTCCAATGAGATTTATAAAGATGACTGCCTGAAGAGAACATGTAAATTTCCACAGTCATTGATGATATGGGGCTGCATGTCAGGTAAAGGCACTGGGGAGATGGCTGTCATTACATCATCAATAAATGCACAAGTTTACGTTGATATTTTGGACACTTTTCTTATCCCATCAATTGAAAGGATGTTTGAGGATGATGAAATCATTTTTCAAGATGATAATGCCTCTTGCCATAGAGCAAAAACTGTGAAAACATTCCTTGCAAAAAGACACATAGGGTCAATGTCATGGCCTGCAAATAGTCTGGATCTTAATCCAATTGAAAATCTTTGGTGGAATTTGAAGAAAATGGTCCATGACAAGGCTCCAACCTGCAAAGCTGATCTGGCAACAGCAATCAGAGAAAGTTGGAGCCAGATTGACGAAGAGTGCTGTTTGTCACTCATTAAGTCCATGCCTCAAAGACTGCAAGCTGTTATAAAAGCCAGAGGTGGTGCAACAAAATACTAGTGATGTGTTGGAGCGTTCTTTTGTTTTTCATGATTCCATCATTTTTTCCTCAGAATTGAGTGATTCCATATTTCTTCCCTCTGCTTGGTCTAAAAAAGTAACCGTTACTGACTGCCACAATTTTTTTTCCTGATTTCTTATAGTGTTTCTTAAAGCCAGAAAGTTGCCATTTGAAATGACTTTAGTTTTGTGTCATGTCTGTGATCTGCTTTTTTTCTACAAAATTAAACAACTGAATGAACATCCTCCGAGGCCAGTGATTCCATAATTTTTGCCAGGGGTTGTAGATTCAGATTTTATTTTTTCTCTCTGATCCTTCACAGAAACACAAACATTTGCAAAGATTTTAGTTTTATTATTATTTCCCCGTTTTCCTGTCCTGACACAAACCCTCTTCTTTTCTCTTGATCGGCTGTCTCCTTTTTCCTTCTGTGCCCCCCCCCAGACTCCAGTCAAGAGTACACGGACTCCACAGGAATTGATGTTCATGAGTTTCTGGTCAACACACTGAAAAACAATCCCAGGTATGGAACTGCGCTCCAAAATGGGTTGAAAGTTAGTTGAGATGTTACGGTGAATATGAAGCGTCATTGTAAAGCACTCTCACGGGCTGTCTACTAGTGGTGTACTGGATCACTGTTGATCCATGATCTGTATGGACACCCCACCCCCACCCCAATGGTTTGGAATGCATATGAGCTGCGCATTAATTGCAGAGTTTGCAGAATTTGGATTTTGTGTCATGATGACTTGGTTTTAATGTGATAACTGCATTAATTTTGATGCAGTTACTGTAAAATCAGTCTCAGTGGAAGAAATGCAGCTACTCTGAGCCCTGGTATCTGGAAAGACTGAAGCACCCACTGCAAGTCACACCTTTTTCTGTGTTTTGAGGTCTTTAATTTGGGATTTTTCTGCATTGCTGTAGTGTATTTTTATTAAGGCCCTGTCACGCCTTCACGATTTAGCCAACGTATGCCAAATTGATTAAACACTGGGATAAGGCCAATAAGTTAAGGGTAAGTTTTTATAAGTTAAGAGCATGTTGAAACATGCTGATACTCACTGATATATGTCCTAATAAACTGAGCTCCTCAAAAAAATTTTGAGCATGCTGAAAATTTTCAGCGCATGCAAGACTCATACGTCCCAAACATGCGGGACGTAGGTTGTAGGTAAATTATATGTTTGCTAGCACACGTTTCTTGTAATTTACTCATAAGTCTAAATACCTCCATTAATGCTGGCCACTGATTGGCTGAAACCTGCAGTCTTCATGCAGACAGACTTTCATTCACACGGAGTGATCTGACCTGTTCATTTCGGTCCAATTCACCTTCACAGATGTACATGAATCAACATAAAGTGCCTGATTTTTGAAAATGATGTCTGAAAATACTTTAATTTGTGGCTGGAAACGTGGCGTTTTAAAGTCCTTCATGGTTTTTCTACTCCAAGTACATTTCTCATGCTGGTGTCGCACTCAGATCCCACAGAAGCGCTGTGATGATTTAAACTTTTAAAGCGCTGTCGCTGTCCGTGATCATCACACCGACAGATCACACAGCACTTCATTCAGATCACACCTGATCGCAGTCGACTGGTGCTTTAAAAGTATAAATCATCACAGCGTTTCATTATTCAAGTCTAATGACCAGATCAGGTCTGATCAGACGACAGCGACGGCACTTTAAATGTTTAGAGTCATAGCACTTCATTCATTCACGGCAGCATTTACCACAGTAAGTCCACTCATCAACATTCCGTACACAGTGAAAATGGTCCGCCAAGATAAAAAAAAATAATAATAATGTTAAATTACTGTTTCTGACCTGCACCACACTGTGTAGTACCGTCCCGAACCACTGGGTGGAAACGGGGCTGTCTGCATACGCTGGTTAATTGTCAAGGTGTGACAGCTGCATTAATTTATTAGAAGTACGCCAGTGTGTGCCAGCGTTTTTAAGATGGCCGGTATACGGAGGCTAAATTGTCAAGTTGTGACAGGGCCTTTACCAGCGTTTATTCTTTTATTATTTGGAGTTTATTCTGAATTTTCTGTATCTAATGCTGCGTTCACACTGGGCGCGACGTGAGCGACTGCAGCCACAGGTTGCCATGTAATCCCTATGTAAGGACATGTTTTGGCGCCAAACTGCGCGACGCGAGTGAAGCGATTTTGAGCGTTTTGCGCGTTTGTGGCGCGATATTGCGTCGCGTTGCCCTCCTCCGCAAGTTGAAAAATCTGAACTTTTTCGTCTCGTCGCGCCGCGATGACCAATCAGGGACTGAGTATGTAGTGACATGGAGATGTCTGGAGTTTGACTGAGGCTGTGAACATGTCCTGTATCTGGTAGCAGCCTGTGAGCAGGACTTATGTCTCTTTTGTCCTTTATTTCACAATCATGACAGAGTTTTTGGAGCGAGCAGCAGCACTACAGCAGCAAGCAGCGGAGTTTCTTTTTTTTTTTTTTTGTTTACGTGCGCGTGCGAGTGAATCGTCTGTGGAGATTATTTTACTTAACTACACAGATGTATAATAAAACAAATGGTGACTGGTTTCTAAATACAATTATGACAGAGTTTTTGGGGGAAGAGCAAGCTGCAGGGAGCAGAGTTTCTTTTTTTTTTTTTTTTTTTTTAAATTGTTTACATGTGCGCGCGTGAACGGGACAGGAGGTCCTCAAGCTGGGTCCCGCAGAGGAGGAAACACTGCTGAAAGCAGCCGTCATCCAGACGCAGCTCCTGCAGCAAATACTCCCTGTATTGGGAGCTTTCCACAACAACTCGCTCCGTGTGATCAAGGTCCGTCATGTTAACTTGACTGAAAACCGGAGCCGGCGAGCGGAATGGAAGCACCTTCTATTTGATGACGCACCGGGGCGAATTTTCGCAGCAAAAGCAGAGCAACACACCGGGCGAAGGAGGTGCAAATTTGTAGCGTCTGATCGCGCCCGGTGTGAACGCGGCATAAGGCATGCCATAGTATAAGATGGAGCGCCTCCCAAACTAGTTAAAAAAAAAAAAATAATCTCCAGAAAATACGGTATACCCCCCCCCCCCCCCAAAAAAAAAAAGTTTGTAAGGATTTTCTTTAGAAAACAGCTGTATAAATTAGTTCTGATGCTCCTCTGACACACAGCTCTACACTGGCCTGTTTTGGCCTGATGCCTTGTTTCTGTTAGACGTGCAAAGCTACACTCAACAAAAATATAAACGCAACACTTTTGGTTTTGCTCCCATTTTGTATGAGATGAACTCAAAGATCTAAAACTTTTTCCACATACACAATATCACCATTTCCCTCAAATATTGTTCAGGTGTGCCTTAGACTGCCCACAATAAAAGGCCACTCTGAAAGGTGCAGTTTTATCACACAGCACAATGCCACAGATGTCGCAAGATTTGAGGGAGTGTGCAATTGGCATGCTGACAGCAGGAATGTCAACCAGAGCTGTTGCTCGTGTATTGAATGTTCATGTCTCCACCATAAGCCGTCTCGGAATGTCAACCAGAGCTGTTGCTCGTGTATTGAATGTTCATGTCTCCACCATAAGCCGTCTCCAAAGGCGTTTCAGAGAATTTGGCAGTACATCCAACCAGCCTCACAACCGCAGACCACGTGTAGCCACACCAGCCCAGGACCTCCACATCCAGCATGTTCACCTCCAAGATCGTCTGAGACCAGCCACTCGGACAGCTGCTGGAACAATCGGTTTGCATAACCAAAGCATTTCTGCACAAACTGTCAGAAACCGTCTCAGGGAAGCTCATCTGCATGCTCGTCATCCTCATCGGGGTCTCGACCTGATTCCAGTTGATCGTCGTAATCGACTTGAGTGGGCAAATGCTCACATTCGCTGGCGTTTGGCATGTTGGAGAGGTGTTCTTTTCACGGATGATGCGAAGGAGATGTGTTGCACTGCATGAGGCAAATGGTGGTCCCACCAGGTACTGACTGGTATCCCCCCCCAATAAAACAAAACTGCACCTTTCAGAGTGGCCTTTTATTGTGGACAGTCTAAGGCACACCTGTGCACTAATCATCGTGTCTAATCAGCATCTTGGTATGGCACACCTGTGAGGTGGGATGGATTATCTCAGCAAAGAAGTGCTCACTATCACAGATTTAGACTGGTTTGTGAACAATACTTGAGGGAAATGGTGATATTGTGTATGTGGAAAAAGTTTTAGATCTTTGAGTTCATCTCATACAAAATGGGAGCAAAACCAAAAGTGTTGCGTTTATATTTTTGTTGAGTATATGTCACAGCACGCAGTGGTTAAAGTTGAATTGAGTTGAACTTTGACCGCAGTTTGTTTGATGTCAAGCAACGGTGTGCACTCTTGACTGAGCGTTGAGCAAGCTTACTTTTTGCGCGCCACGCTGCAACACTTCTCACTGACAATAATGTGTTTTAGAGTGATGCACGCTTATTGTGAAAAGCCCTTTATAGTGCCCAGGAGTTGATGATTCTGCATAGAAAGCTGCTTTAACAGCAAAACACAAAGAATTCCCAATGAAGTTTGTTTGCTGCGTAAACTTTGGTGTATCATCATCGACACGCAGGATTTTAATGGAGACATTTTTTCCCTTCCAGCGGACAGAATCTCTGTTCAGTTCCTACTTGGCTGCATGCTGAGCTGGCTTTTCATAGCGTTTTACAGCCTCGGGACAATGAAGCGGCTAACGTTTTAGCACACGTTTTCAACAGCATTTCAGTTAATTCGTCGGAAAAATCGGTGTTCGGTGAACAGACAATTTGAATCCGAGAGCCAGGCAGAAATTTGCCGTTAACCGCAGCTAGAACACTGTGGAAGAGAGCTCTCTTAAACAGCCCGACTTCAAAAACCTCCCCTCCTCCCGTTCGGCAGTAAACAAGCAGAGAGCAAATAGCAGTTCAGAGGATTCACAGTGGCTCTTCTCCGGTATTGGAAAATGTCGCGGGTTGGATAGGTATTTTCCAATATGTGACTTACGTCGTGTTGGAACCTGATACTGATCCGGGATCGGATTGGTCCCATCCCTACTTTCAGGCTTCGAGTTTCAGCTTCCTCCAAAGGTTTTCTGTTGAGTTCAGGTCTGGAAACTGGCTTGGCTACTCCAGGACCTTGAATTGCTTCTTGCGGAGCCAATCCTTAGTTGCCCTGGCTGTGTGTTTCGGGGTCATTGTCATGCTGGAAGACCCAGCCATGACCCATCTTCAATGCTTTTACTGAGAGAAAAAAGTAGTTTGCCAAAATCTTCCGATACATGACCCCATTCGTCCTCCCTTCAATATGGTGCAGTCGTCCTGTCCCCATCCCAGCCTTTTATTCCTGGTGCCCTTAAGGCCCGGTCACACGGCACACGGCGATCACTGAACAAAGGAAAAAAGTCCAAAAGTCACAAATCATTGAGAAAAAGTTGACGAATGAGAAGTGTCGGCTTTTGAAAATTGACAGTGGATCAAATACTTATTTGCCTCACTGTATTTACGCACACGATGAATAAAGAATGTTCATAGGTTATTTAAATATGATAAACCTTAAAGAAAAAAAATTTTCCCCAAATAAGCGCATATTAAACATTAACATCTCCAGGTTTGTCAATTTGTCTGTCACTCTGTTGTGAAAATTGTCACAATAAAATAACCTCTTTCAAAGTTAGATTTTAAAATAACATATTTTGATTTGTTTTAATTATGTGTGTCAAAGATGTGGTATATTTGGATTTTTAAATACAGCATGCATCACATAATGATGTGCATAATAGCAAATATTGCCTTACCTCAAAGGTGGGATGTACCTGAAGATAATGGTGGCAAAAAGTGCCTGCATCATTATTTGTCTCATATGAGCAAATCACTTTGGGGGGGGATCTTTGTTGGTTGTTAATCTGCCTGTTATTTACAAGTTCCCTGTCCATTTGCTGCATTAAATCTATTTTTAATAGAGGTCCTCATTCACTCCATTGACTATAATCAGTGCACTCATAATTACACAGAAATGATATTACAAATAAAATTTTATTTACAGCCCAGCTTTGTCCATTAAAGCCATTTTATTCAGTAACAAATGAAACAATGGCGGACTGTGCTGTGTAGAGTCCACAAATGCTTCACACAAGAAAGAACAGAAAATACAGAAATAAACATAGATGCATTCTTGCAGGTGTCAACCCAAGATCTGCCACGTGATGGTACTGATCAACATTAATTTAACGAGGGATGCACAAAAGACTGCTGCTAATGGCGACAAAAATTTTTTACACGGTTTAGTATTGACACAGATATTTTTGGATAAGGACACGTTACGGCACTTCACAGTGTGTCGTGTTTATGTGGATGTAGACAGAGTATTTGCATCAGATGGAAAGTGTGACATTACTGCTTTCCATTTCTTTATGCTGTCATATTCATGTCATTATGAGTGTGTTGTGGTTTAGTTTTTTTGTGAATTTGAGATTAAAGAGCATCTTTCTAAGCTTAACTTCTTAAAATTTGGTTTAACGTCAAAATATGAAGGCTCAGAAGTGCTGAATACTTTGTAGAGATGCTACATGAATGACTTTATGTTCCCAAACACACATCAGGGTCACTGCATTTGACTGTTCAAATAAATATCAATATAAGTGACATAAATTTGAGAATAGCCCAGCTTGAAATGGCACTGGTAATGGTGTACTGTTGCTTCACCAAGTGACACCCCTAACCTCCAAAAACACTGTCTGCCCCTCTCTCCTTCCTCCCCTTTGGCTTTACAGGGATCGGATGATGCTGCTTAAACTAGAACAAGATATCCTGGAGTTCATCAGTGACGACAAGTAAGCTATGTCTTCATAACCACTCGGTTGTATTTAAATTTAGCAATTCTGCATCTATTCCTTTATAAGCTCTTGAGGTCATGAGATAAATATGGAACCGTGTAGTTATCATACTCCCTGAGTAAAATGAATTTGCATGTACTACGTCAGTGTTCTATCATTGGCTGACTGCGTCATTGAGTTAAAATGAGACAACAGGCTGCAGCACAACAGGAAAAGGCTTGTGCTGGTGTGCATGAGAAGTATAATGGCTACCCCTGCCACCCACCCCCAATCTTAGTTGAGAAAAAAAAAATTAACAAAAAATGATGCAGGTCACTGCTTATTTCTTTTCCTGCAGCAACCAGTATAAGAAATTTCCTCAGATGACCTCTTACCATCGCATGCTGCTACATCGTGTGGCTGCCTACTTTGGCATGGACCACAATGTGGATCAGACAGGCAAGGCGGTCATCATCAACAAGACTGGAAACACACGCATGTGAGTTCAATTCTGATGCTGGTCATGTATCCTGCAGAAAATTTAATGTCAATCTTCACATTTTGAAATCTTGTAAAGTCGCATATGTGGGGTGTGTTAGGCAAGTGATGTTGTTCCACAAAACACAACGGTGTAACTTAAATTAAGTGTAACATAATCCATTGTTAAAATACCCTTGGTCATATGAGCATTGACTCCTTTATAATTTGCAGTTGTTTAATTGGTATTGCAGTGTGTATATATATAGTTATTTCCATTAATTAAGATCCCACTGCAGAGGTCTCAAACTGATTCCAGAAAGGACCAAGAGGGTTTAGGTTTTCTTTGCAACCACCCACTCCACCAGGTGATTTCACTGATTAACATCACTTTGAGCAGATGGAATCAGTTAATCAGTGAATCGGTCATTTCAAAGCGTCACAGAGTATCGCCTCGTTTCTGCTTAAAACTGACTTTAGAATGATTTAAGAGGTTTTACCTTGTCTTCTGATAGTTAAAAATCCCATTAAGCCATTTGATCACTTTAGGTGAAGAAACTGTCTTAGACGAGTGGCTGAGCTCCGAAATGACGCATGCGCAGTGGAGGCAGGGTGAACCAATTTTAGGGTCGGACCGTTCTATTTGCCACACTGAGTTTGGACGTTGGACCCAAATGCAGGGAGCAGTAAGGCAGGCAAGGTGAAATAAAAGTTTATTGAACAAACGTTTATTGAACAAAAGAGGCACTGCGCAGCAGGATGGCAACAGGATGGAGCAAGGGGACCTGACCAACGGGACAGACAGGATGGGCCAAGGGAACCTGCACAACAGACAGACAGGACAACAGGACTGGGACTGGAACCAGGGAATGCGAGTCTGGAAAGCTGCTGGGACTGGATTAACTGCTGGAAGAGAATTAAAGGGCAGGTGAGATTGTACAGGTGCATTTGGGCACACATCTAGAAATGAAAAGTCAAAACTACACTCAGAGTTCATTCAGAGTTTTAGTTCAGGATCAAAGTTCAATTCACTCAGGAGTTCAGATCAAAGTTCAGTTTATTCAGGAGTTTAGATCAACGTTCAGGATTAAAGACTCAGTTCAACATGACACACTCTAAAAGCGTGCATCTGAGGCAGATAGATGAAGTCCGATGACTGCCCCTCATGCCATGGCACCGGACGTTCGTAGAGCACACTGCAAACTGCAGTACAGCTGAGTCAGAATTCTCCTGGTGGTTACATCCTGAGAGAGAACCACAGCTACATTCACAGAGAACTTTGGCAGCTATGTGCGGACCCACTCCAGACTGATGGTAGATCTGATCACTGAAAACACAAAATAACTTAACAATTCAGTGGAGATGCTAGATTACTGCGCACATCGTTCCTGAACAGTGCAGATGTGCACAAACTCTGATAACTGGATAACTGTTGATATAGCTGCACAGTGTGGAGTAGAACGGACTCCTAGGGATGAATTACTGCTGGAATTGCTGAACAGCACAAAGTAGAACGGACTCTGAAGATAACAGCAGATAATGCTAAACACTGTGTGTGAAGACGCACCGGGCGGACAACAGAATACGTCTGGGTTGAAGTAAAAGGCATTAAGGTGTGACCGTGGAAAAACACGAATGATCAACTTTAAATGACTGAGGTAATATTAAGAGCTGGAGCTCACACTGCAGGAAAAATATGATTGATAACTTTAACATTACAGATCTAACAGCTCATTAAGGAATATACGGTCGGTTATGTCTGAACCAGAAAACTCGCAGAGGAAATAACATACGGCAGATTGAGCCTGCAAGGTTGTAACATTAAAAACACAGCTGATTACGTTCAGAGCATGGGAGCTCAACTCGGCAGGTTACTTTCTGAGTATGGGAGCTCAACTCGATAGGTTGCATTCTAAGCCTGGAATATCACGGTAGGAAAAACACGACGTTTCATTCTGAGCGTGGTAGCTCACAGCGGAAAAATAACAATGGATAACGTACTGAGCACGAAGGCTCACATCAGGACAAACACGGCAGGTGATATTAGCTCCACAAACGGCGAAGGACACCACAGACAGACAAGACAGAAGACCAGGTTACCGGCTGGGTGCGATGTTGGAGCACACCTGGTTTCAACCCCGAGGAACACAGAGATTCTGGCCCTGAACCAGTGAAGATCCGAGGTTAAATGTTGGCGGTGATGAGACAAGATGACCGTCAGCTGTGAATGCCCACTCCACTGGAATAATGATCAGCTGTGTGATGCTGCTCTGACAGAGCCACATGCTGTCCTGACAGGAGGGGTGGAGCCCTGACGTAAGATGTCGCTCAGACAGCTCCCATGTGCTGACTTGACAGCAAGGGTTGAGCCGTGACATCACCAGCAGCTGATGCACCGACCAAACAGAAAACTTGCCACAGTCAGCTTTACCTCAGCTTCACCTGGAAAGAGAAACAGAGCAGGAACCAGATAGACCCAACAGGAACCAGGGCAAACCCCAGCAATCAGTTCTGTTCAACATGAAAAATTAAGTTTAATAATACATGAGGGTTCATTTATTTGTAAAGGATATATTTTCTTTTTTGTCTGCAGGGGATTTAGTGATTGTTGACTGAGTGTGAATATGAAAGTGTGTTGTGTTTTGTTCTTTATTTGATTTTCAGCCCAGAACAAAGGTTTTCTGAACACATTAAGGATGAGCGTAACATGGATTTCCAGAAAAAATTCATCCTCAAGAGAGATGATGGTAGCATGGACAAAGATGATAATCAGGTAAGATGCTAGTGATATTTAATTGCCAAGCTGCATTCCTTTAATTATTGTTTCATGACAATAGAGTATGCTACTGGCCATTCTAAAAGTAAATGCAGTAATTGAATAAGACTCTTGAGGCACACTTGAAAAGAAATGTAGGAAACATGTATGTAATACTTTTAAGGATCAAAATCCCACATTTTCAGCCCTAAACTGGAGTTGGCCTTCAGACACATTTCTTATTTTCCCTGCTATCAGTTGTTCTTCGTTGCCATCTGTTGTGGGGTTCTCACACTTCAAGTTCAGTGTTGGAAGTAGTGGTACTTTTGTTTTTGGCAGCTAAACCTCACACAGATCTTTTATTTTCCTTTCTTTCTTCATGCCTATTGCACTCAAAATAACCATTTTGCACTGATTTTATTTTGTTTAGCTGTGCCAAGCACACTGCTTCACGTGCGCTTGTTAGCATTTGACGTGTTGTCTTTACAGAAGTCAGTTAGTGTAATTTTTAATGCAAATCTCTCTTGTATCAGTCCAATACTTTGACTAGTATGGGACAGAAACAATAGGGTATTGGCTCACTGTATTTTTAAGTATGATACTTAAAAGTCCCTTTGTCTTACATGTTGCACAGTGTGGCTCGTCTGTGAGTAAATATAAAATTCTATTTTGTGGTTATTTCCTGCAGCTTTTTTTTTTTTAAGTGCAGTTGCATTTTCGTTTAAGGTGGGGAAATTGAATGGCAATTTCCTTTAGTTACTAACCTAGAAGGTTATTAATGATCTGTTTATTAAATTCCATATTGTAATTGGATCTGACACAATCCCAAATGTCAGATCCGTGTGCCACTGCAGGACGGGCGGCGTAGCAAGTCCATTGAAGAGCGAGAGGAAGAGTATCAGCGGGTACGAGACCGGATCTTTGCCCGAGAAGTAAGTACTGGACCTGAACAGAAAAGCAGGGCATGAGAAATCAGTTTGATGTGAAATCACAATTTTGGTACATCAACTGTTACTGCCAGCTGCTTAAAGTACAGTCTCAAAACATTTGTGGGAAGCTACATTGCTCCTTTTGTAAGATTGGTATTTATTTCGTTTATGTTGTAGCAGCTGTTACAATGAAACATGGTGGTTTTTGGTACTTTAAGTGATATACAGTACAATGCAAATGTTTCAGAAACCATAATGTTTTGGTTAAACTGTCCAACCCTTCCCCCAATCAATGAGTCAAAAATAACACAATTGAAAAATGACTATTAAACCCCTTATAAATTGCAGGAGACCACATTTAAAAAAGAGCATTTGGTGGTGCTATACACTACTGGCCACCACTCAGACAGACCTGTGGTCCACTCAGATCTGTCAGAAGTAGCCGTTTGCCCCAACCAGATTTATGTGGATGCTCTTTTTACCTTGTTATGGCTGGTATTCTGTGCAACATGTGTGCTGGATCACATTGGAAAATGTCCTGCTGCTGTAGGTGATGATTCATGATGAAAATGGCACACATCATTTGGGTGTCCTTAAAGGGCTTATCACACTCCAGTCAGCATTATCTTAAAAAAAAAAAGTGTATTTCAGTTTCAATTTAATTAGCTTTTAATGCGCCAAATCACAGCAAAAGCTGTCTCAAGGCGCCTTACACGGAACAATTCAACATAAAACTTAAATTATTAAAAATGAATAAAAAATTTCAAATACATAATTAAAAACAGAAGTAAAAGAATAAAACAGATAAAAAAATAAAAACTATTCATAAGAAAGAATAAAAATGGGTTTTCAGTCTTGACTTAAATATGTCGACGCACTCTGACTGCTTCACGGTCGCAGGAACACTCTTCCACAGGGTGGGTGCACGATGAGAAAAGGCTCTTTGACCTACTGACTACTTCTTCACCCTGGGAACACAGAGAGGTCCCACATCCTGCAACCGCAAAGCCCGGGCCGGCACGTAAAGTTCCACCAGATCGGCCAGATAAGATGGTGCCAGTCCATGAACAACTTTATAAGTCAATAACAAAACCTTAAAATCTGCTCTCACAGAGACAGGGAGACAGTGCAAAGATGCCAAAATGGGTGTGATATGTTCAGACCTTCTGCTACGTGTCAAAAGTCTGGCGGCAACATTCTGAACCAGCTGAAGACCCCTGATGCTGGACTGTGGTAACCCTGAAAATAGAACATTACAATAATCTAGTCTCAGCATCAGCCATAGACAGGATGGGGCGGATCCTTGCTATATTTTGCAGATGGATAAAAGCAGTCCTAGTAACATCCCTGATGTGGAGGTCAAAAGACAGTGTGAGATCAAAAATTACCCCAAGGTTCCTCATTTTGTCCATATGCTGTATGACACACGAACCCAGGCTGAGCGCCAACTGGTCAAACTGCCGATGTCTCACTGGACCAAGAACCATCATTTCAGTCTTATCAAAGTTTAAAAGTAGAAAGTTACTAGACATCCAACTTCTCACTGATAGAAGACAGTCCTCCAGGGATTTTATGGGAGTGAGATTTCCCGCAGTTATCGCCATGTACAACTGAGTATCATCAGCATAACAATGAAAGGCAATTCCAAAACTCCACAGTATATGCCTAAGGGGTACTACATACAGGGAGAAAGCCAGGGGCCTAAAATGGATGCCTGTGGAACCCCAAATATCATGTCAGTAAGGTTAGAGGTAATGTTGTTATACAAGACACATTGAGAATGGCTGGACAGATATGACGTCAACCACGCAAGGGCACTTCCAGTAATCCCAAAACATTCTCCAACCTATCGAGCAAAGTATGATGATCTACGGTATCAAACACAGCACTGAGATCTAACAACACCAAAACCGTAGTGGTGTCTGAGTCCATTGCTCGCAGATCATCATTCACTACTTTAGTGAGCGCTGTCTCTGTGGAGTGATATTTTCTAAAAACAGACTGCAGCGGCTCAAAAAGATCATTCTCAGTGAGGTGGTCTACGAGCTGCCGTGAAACCACCTTTTCTAAAATTTTGGAACAGAATGATGAATATCGGAATACCAGAATTTGATATCAGCCTGTAATTTTTCAATACACTAGGGTCAGGATTAGATTTCTTAAGTAATGGTTTAGTCACTGCAGATTTAAAACATTTCAGAACAGATCCAGAGGTTAATGACAGATTGATAATTTCCAGCACAGTTGGTCCAAGAGTGGGCCACAGGTCCTTAAACAGTTTTGTTGGTATGGGATCAAATAAACAGGTTTTGCTTTTTATAGACGCCATGAGTTTCGTCAGCATGCTTAATGAAATACTATTAAATTCTGTAAATCTAGGTAACACCTCAGTGGTAGCACCCACCTCCATAGTAGGTTTTAATGACTGGGCCGAGGCGAGCTGAGATATGCTCAGCCTAATATCTTCTATTTTCTTCTCAAAATAATCCAAGAAATCCTGCGCTGAAAAGGGAGAACTAACAGGTGGCTGCCGTGAATGAGAAATGCTACCGTGTCAAACAAGAACTTTGAGTTATGTTTGTTTTTACTGATCAAATAAGAGTAATAGGCCTGCTTTGTGGCCGGCAGTGCATGCCTAAAATAGCATCCCTCCACACAAGGCGGAACACCTCTAATTTGGAACTATGCCATTTCCATTCCAAACCTCTAGCCTTCTGCCTGAGGCCACGCAAGTAACCACTGAACCAAGGTGACTGTGCCTTGGGAGGGCGTGGCCCCAAGAGGCACAATCTTATCAAGTGTAGTTTTAAGCGCTAAATTTAAACTATCCGCAAAGCTGTCTACTGATTTAGCATTCTGCAGACTCAAAGCTAAAATATCAGGTAATCTAACCTCAAGTTCAGTCATAGTTGAGGGTTTAATACGATGCCACAGTAGTAGACAAGGTTATTGTTCCACTAAACGCGGCAGCGTGAATGTAAACCTGATAAGTGAATGGTCTGAGACTATAGATGTGAGAGGCAAGAGGTCGATAATTCGTGACAGCAAACCCACGTGCAAGAACCAGATCCAGGAATCCTAATGCATCCACAATTTGCATAAATAATTTGCTAAGGGGATCAGAGAGCTTAATTATATGTATTATATGTTATATGTAACATTATATATGAATGTTAAAGTCACCAATAATCAAAATGTTATCTGCACTAGTTGACAAACTAGAGATGAACACACGAAATTCCTCTAAGAAATCAGAATATGGGCCAGGGGGCCTATATACAGTGACAAAATAACATAGTTGAGCTCCAGTTTTATGACCCTGACAGTACTTAGCATCGTGGGCATAACAGAGAGTCAGATGCTCAAACGAATTATATTTGTGACCCCCAACACCTAATAAAGAAACCCTAGATTTATAAATAAACGCAACGTCCCTGCCTTGCTTCACACCACGAGACACGTGACTAAATGTGTATGCCGGTGGACAAGGCCTCCTTCAGAGGAAGGAGAGTTGTGGGTTTGAGCCAGGTTTCACATAAGCCAATCATATCTAAATGATGATCCATGATTAGATCATTAATCAACAAAGATTTTTAGGACAGTGATCTGATGTTCAGGAGACCCAGGGTAAGGACCTCAGTGGGTATGACAGTATCACTGTTCAGAACCCGGTGAAGCAAGCCCAGGTTTCCGAAGCCCAGGTTCTGTGAATTCAAGCCACAGTTCACAGTGAAGACAGTGAAGCATGGTGGTGCAAGCATCATGATATGGGCATGTTTCTCCTACTATGGTGTTGGGCCTATATATCGCATACCAGGTATCATGGATTAGTTTGGATATGTCAGAATACTTGAAGAGGTCATGTTGCCTTATGCTGAAGAGGACATGCCCTTGAAATGGGTGTTTCAACAAGACAATGACCCCAAGCACACGAGTAAACGAGCAAAATCTTGGTTCCAAACCAACAAAATTAATGCCTCGCAGATGTGAAGAAATCATGAATAACTGTGGTTATACAACTAAATACTAGTTTAGTGATTCACAGGATTGCTAAAAAAAGCAGTTTGAACATAATAGTTTTGAGTTTGTACCGTCAACAGCAGGTGCTGCTATTATTGTGAACACCCTCTTTTCTACTTTTTTTTTTTACTAATAGCCCAATTTCATAGCCTTAAGCATATCATGAATGCTTGGTCTGTTGGATTTGTGAGAATCTACTCAATCTACTGGTACCTTGTTTCCCATGTAACAATAAGAAATATACTCAAAACCTGAATTAATCTTTTTAGTCACATAGCACTACTATTATTCTGAACACAACTGTATATACAGTGAGGAAATTAAGTATTTGAACACCCTACTATTTTGCAAGTTCTCCCACTTAGAAATCATGGAGGGGTCTGAAATTTTCATCTTAGGTGCATGTCCACTGTGAGAGACATAATCTAAAAAAAAAAAATCCGGAAATCACTAAGTATAAATTTTAAAATAATTTATTTGTATGTTACTGCTGCAAATAAGTATTTGAACACCTGTGAAAATCAATGTTAATATTTGGTACAGTAGCCTTTGTTTGCAATTACAGAGGCCAAACGTTTCTTGTTGTTTTTCACCAGGTTTGCACACACTGCAGCAGGGATTTTGGTCCACTCCTCCATACAGATCTTCTGTAGATCTTTCAGGTTTGGAGTTTCAGCTCCCTCCAAAGATTTTCTATTGAGTTCAGGTCCGGAGATGGCCAGACCATTCCAGGACATTGAAATGCTTCCTGCGGAGCCCCTCCTTAGTTGCCCTGGCTGTGTGTTTGGGGTCATGCTGGAAGACCCAGCCATGGCCCATCTTCAGTGCTCTTACTGAGGGAAGGAGGTTGGTTGCCAAAATCTCGCAATACATGACCCCATCCATCATCCCTTCAATACGGTGCAGTCGTCCTGTCCCCTTTGAAGAAGAGCACCCCCAGAGTATGATTTGTCCACCCCCATGCTTCACGGTTGGGATGGTTTTCTTGGGGTTGTTCTCATCCTCTAAACATGGTAAGTGGAGTTGATTCCAAAAAGCTCTATTCTGGTCTCATCTAACCACATGACCTTCTTCCATGCCTCCTCTGGATCACCCAGATGGTCACTGGTGAACTTCAAATTGGCCTGGACATGTGCTGGCTTGAGCAGGGGGACCTTGCTGCCCTGCAGGATTTTAAACCATGACAGCATCATGTGTTACTAATGTAATCTTTGTGACTGTGGTCCCAGCTCTCTTCAGGTCATTGACCAGGTCCTCCTGTGTAGTTCTGAGCTTTCTCAGAATCATCCTTACCCCACAAAGTGAGATCTTGCATGGAATCCCAGACTGAGGGAGATTGACAGTCATCTTGTGTTTCTTCCACTTTCTAATAAATAATCATAACAGTTGTTGTCTTCTACCAAGCTGCTTGCCTGTTGTCCTGTAGTCCGTCCCAGCCTTGTGCAAGTCTACATTTTTATCCCTGGTGTCCTAAGACAGCTCTTTGGTCTTGGCTATGATGGACTGGTTGGAGTGTGATTGATTGATTGTGTGAACAGGTGTCTTTTATACACGTAACAAGTTCAAACAGGTGCAATTAATACAGGTAAAAAGTACAGAATAAGAGGGCTTCTTAAAGAGAAATTAACAGGTCTGTGAGTGCCAGAATTCTTGCTGGTTGTTAGGTGTTCAAATACTTATTTGCAACAGTAACATACAAATAAATTATTAAAAGAAATCATACATTGTGATTTCTGGATTTTTTTTTAGATTCTGTCTCTCACAGTGGACATGCACCTAAGATGAAAATTTCAGACCCCTCCATGATTTCTAAGAGGAGTATTTGAACCACATGGTGTTCAAATACTTATTTTTCTCACTATATATATATATATATATGAGGTCTGTTAGAAAAGTATCCGTATTTATATAAAATATAAATACCTATTATAAAATACAAGTTTTTTTTTTTTTTGTTTTTTTTTTTTTGCAAAAACCTGATGGATTTGAATCAAGCGTGCTTGCATGAGCCAACCTTGAACCTTCGTGCGCATGCGTGAATTTTTTCACGTCTGTCGATTGCGACATTTGCTGGCAAGCAGCATTTGTGTGAGGACGTGTGTCGTGCTCTCTGTGGTTTTTCATTGCAAGGAAAATGACGGAACGACTGGAGCGGTGCTAATGCATCAGATTTTGCCAGAAACTGGGCGACAGAAAGGTGGAAACCATTCGGAAGATTCAGACGGCTTTCGGTGACGATGCTATGGGCATCACACAGATTAAGGAGTAGTACAACTGGTTAAAGACGACCGCACAACAGTGGAGAGCAAACCACGCTCCGGTCGGCCATCGACATTCTGAAATGACCAGGTCATTTCCAAAGTGAACGCTGTGGTGATGCGGGACCGTCGTGTGACTATCCGAGAAATTGTGGAAGAGGTGGACATCAGCACTTTTTCGGCACATTTCACTGTGACAGAAGATTTGGCCATGAAAAGAGTGACGGTGAAATTCGTGCCGAAGCTGAGGGCGGGGCAGAAGCACCTTCGTGTTGAAGTCTTACAGGACATGCTGGACTCCAAGAAATGATGCCCACCTCTTCCACAATTTCTCGGATAATCACACGACTGAAACGCCACCGAAAGCCGTCTGAATCTTCCGAATGGTTTCCACTTGGCTGTCGCCCAGTTTCTGGCAAAATTTGATGCAGTAGCGCCGCTCCAGTCGTTCCGTCATTTTTCTTGCAATGAAAGTCCACTGAGAGCACTACACACGACCTCACACAAATGCTGCTTACCAGCAACTGACGCAATCGACAGGCGTGAAAAAATTCACGCATGCGCACGAAGGTTCAAGGTTAGCTCATGCAAGCACGCTTGATTCAAATCCATGAGGTTTTTGCAAAATAAGGTTGGATAATTTTCTAACAGACCTCGTATGTATATATATATATATATATATATGTATGTGTATATATATATATATATATACACACATCCATATGTGATCCGTGCAAACAGAGTGCATAACACAGGGTCGTTCGTGGTGATAGCAACATGATGAGGCTAACGGCAGAGGGAAAAAAACTGTTCTTATGGCTGGTCTTAAGGGACCGTAGCCTCCTGCCTGAGGGGAGGAGGTCAAAAAGGCTATATCCAGGGTGAGAAGAATCGGCTCTGATCCGGCTTGAGTGTCCTGGAGATGTACAGGTCCTGAAGAGATGGAATGTTGGAGCCAATCACCTTCTCAGCAGTGAGTACAATGCGCTGTAGTCTCTGTATGTCCCTGGTGGTGGCTCCAGCGTACCACACGGTGATGGAGATGGTGAGGATGGACTCGATGATGGCAGTGTAAAACTGCACCATGATCCTTGCTGGCAGGTTGAATTTCTTCAACTGCCGCAGGAAGTACATCCTCTGCTGGGCCTTCTTGACAACAGAAGTAATGGTGGACTTCCACTTGAGGTCCTGGGTTGGAGTGATTCCCAGGAAACGGAAGGTGTCCACTATGGCGATGGGGGGTGTCTGCCAGGTTAATGAAGGTGAAAGGGGCTGTGTTCTTTCTAAAGTCCACAATAATCTCCACTGTCTTCTCTGTGTTCAGCACCAAGTTGTTATAGCTGCACCAGGACACCAGTCGTTGGACCTCCAGCCTATAGGCGGACTCATCCCTTTCTGAAATGAGTCCGATAAGGATGATGTCATCTGCAAACTTGATAAGCTTGACAGACTGGTGATCAGAGGTGCAGCAGTTGGTGTACAGGGAGAAAACCAGAAGAGAGAGGACACAGCCCTGAGGAGTACCGATACTGGTGGTCCGGGAGTCCAAGACATTCTTCCCCAGCCTCACTTGCTGCTTCCTGTCCTTCAGGAAGTTGGCAATCCACCTGCAGGTGGAATCAGGCACGTTCATCTGGCAATGCTTATCCTGGAGAAGATCTGGGAGGATGGTATTGAAGGCAGAACTGAAGTCCACAAACAGGATACGAGCCTAGGTTCCCGGGGAGTCCAGATGCTGCAGAACGAAGTGCAATGCCAGATTGATGGCATCATCCCCAGACCTATTGTTTCTGTAAGCAAACTGCTTGGGGTCCAGGAGGGAGGCCGTGAGAGATTTGAGATGGGACAGAACCAGACGCTCAAATGACTTCATGACTACAGAAGTCAGTGCCACCTGTCTGTAGTCATTGAGTCCAGTGATCCTCGGTTTCTTGGTAACAGGAACAATGATGGATGTTTTGAAACAGGCACGTGGCAAGCCTCCATTGAGGAGTTGAATATGTCTGTAAACACTGCGGCAAGCTCATTAGCACAGTGTCTGAGTTGCAGGTGAGACACCATCTGGCCCAGGAGCTTTGCGAGCTTTTACATTCCTAAACTGCTTTCGCACCTCATCTTCATAAATATGCAGAGCTGTGGGGGCGGGGAGAGAGGAAGGGGGCTCTGGTATGGAAGTCCTTGATATTGTGGGTTCTGCTACAGTGTGGTGGGTGGGGGAGGTGGGAGAGTGAATGTCCATGCTCTATGTGTTGCTGGGTATGTTGCTGGAACTGGAGGAGGTGTGTGTCCACATATGCCATGCTGTGACATATTCACAGAAGGCTCATTAATCCACTTTCACCCCAATCGTCAGATCCGTAGGTACCAGTAAAACTGTGGTAACCAACCCTGACAGTGCCACTGGTGTTATCTGATGTTCCTTCTGCGATAGCCATCAAGCACTGAGGAAAAGGAGTAGAACTCCTCCATTACATACATGTTACTGACCATCACTGAGGCATGGGCTGAAACAATAGAAAAGATAAATAATATCTATATATGAACCTCATACAACCCCAATTCTAATGAAGTTGGGATGTTGTGTAAAATATAAATAAAAACAGAACACGATTTGCAAATCCTCTTCAACCTAAATATTAAATTGAATACACCACAAAGGCAAGATATTTAATGTTCAAACTGATAAACGTTATTGTATTTGTGCAAATATTTTCTCATTTTGAATGGATGCCTGCAACATGTTTCAAAAAAGTTGGGACAGTGGTATGTTTACAACTGTTACATCACCTTTCCTTCTAACACCACTCAATAAGCGTTTGGGAACTGAGGACACTAGTTGTTGAAGCTTTGTAGGTGGAATTCTTTCCCATTCTTGCTTGATGAAAATTCAATTAGGGATATCTTCTTTTATAATTTTTCCATTATAATATTTGCGCTTCATAATGCGCTGCACATTTTCAATGGGCGACATGTCTGGACTGCAGGCAGGCCAGTCTAGTACCCGCACTCTTCTGTTGTAACACGTGCAGAATGTGGCTTGGTATGGTCTTGCTGAAATAAATAGGGACATCCCTGAAAAAGACATTGCGTGGATGGCAGCATGTGTTGCTCCAAAACCTGGATAGAATAGAATAGAATAATTCTTTATTGTCCACTGATGTGGAAAATTGTCTTTGGCTCACCAGCACAAAAAAGACAAAAAAAAACAGTCATAAAACATTCATACAAACACACGAATAAAACAAAAATATGATACATAAAATACATGGAAGTAAAAGAAGAAATAGAATAAGACCTAGTAAGATAAATAAAACGTACAGTAAGATCTAATAAAATCAAATGAAACAGAAGTAAAGCAGTTCAGGTTTAATCTGTGGAGTGGTCACTTTTTTGAGTTCATTATGGTGACGGCATTTGGTATAAAAGATTTTTTGAAAGAACCTTTGGCCAGAGGAGCTCTGTAGCGCCTCCCAGACTTCAAGAGCTCAAACGGACAGGACAGAGGATGAGACCTGTCTGCCAGGACTCTCTGAGCTTTCCTCCTCATCCTGTCAGTGTAAATTTAAAAGTTTCAATCGTTTCAACAAGCTGGCCATCGAGTGAAACTGGCTGCACGGTCAGTTCTTGTTTTGTGTGAAAAACAAGCTCCTTTGTCTTAGACACGTTGATTTCCAGCTGGCTGTCGAGACACCAAGCTTCAAGAGCCTTAGTGTGAGCGAGATAGGAGGCTTCGCCAGAGGAGTCACACTTCTGTAGCAGGCCGACTAGGGCCATGTCATCCGTGTATTTAATCAGTTTAAAGTTTGTGTCATTAACTGCAAATTCGTTTGTAAAAAGAGAGAAGAGCAGAGGTGAAAGAACGCTACCCTGTGGGCAGCCAGTGCTTATGATGAGCTCTCCTGACAGAATGTTGTTAGCACAAACTCTTTGAGGGCGACAAGACAGAAGGTCTCTGATCCAGAGCATCAGGCCCTTTTCAACATTTAAATCAGCCAGCCTTTTCAGAAGAATATGTAATTTCATAGAATTAAAAGCTGCACTGAAGTCTACAAACAAAACCTGAGCATATGCTTTAGCAAGTGAAAGCTGCTTTGAGATCATGTCCAGCAAGATCAATCCGGCATCATCAGTACCTCTGTCCCTCTTATAGGCAAACTGCAGAGGGTCTAGTTCACTGACCACTGTGGTGGTCAGGACGTCAACTAAAACTCTCTCCATAGTTTTACATAATATGGAGGTTATGGCAATGGGCCGAAAATCTTCAAGTTTGCTTGCCCCTGGCTTTTTTGGTATAGGCCTTATTATGGAGAATTTCCAAGATTTGGGCACTCCTGTGACAAGAAGGGAATTGAACAATCTGGAAAAGACTCCTTTTAATTGAGGAGCACAGTCTTTGAGTAGACGGGCTTTCAGGCCATCTGGGCCAGTGGCCTTGTTTGGCTTCAGTTTAGAAAGACTTTTAGCCACGTCATCCTCAGTGATAGCTGTGGGAGCTCCTGCTGGAAGATTTTTACAGATCTCATCACATTCCTGTTTATCATCCACTTTATCAAATCTACAGAAGAAACGGTTTAACTCATCAACAAACAGTTTAACTCATCAACAGAACATTGATTCATGGTTGTAAGAGCATCACATTTCTTACTGGATTTGCCCATCAGTGTATTTAGACCTTCCCAGGCTTGTTTTATATTGCCACTGAAAAATTTACTTTCTACTTTATTCTTGTACTCAGTTTTTGCCTTAAATATATTCCCTCTCAGCTGTCTCCTTTTTTCCTGCATTAATTGCACATTACCAGAGCAGAAGGCTGCCTTCTTTTCATTAAGACAGATTTTCAATTGTTTGGACACCCAGGGTTTGTTATTTGGGAATATTTTCACAGTTTTAGTCTCTGACACGTTATCCTCACAGAACTTAATATAAGATGTGATGGTGTTAGTGAGTTCATCTCCATCCAGACAGGATTCAAAGAAAATGTCCCAGTTTGTTTCATCAAAACAGTCTCTGAGTTGCTCTTTGCTTTCCTCGGACCACACCTGTACCTGCTTATTAACGGTTTTAATTCTTTTGGCCACAGCTTTGTATTTAGGCAAAAGATGAATCACATTGTGGTCAGATTTTCCAAGAGGTGGTCTGCATACCGCTTTACCGACGTACCTTTCAGCATTGATGGTGCCATCACAGATGTGTAAGTTGCCCATGCCATGGACATTAACACACGCCCATACATCACAGATGCTGGCTTCTGAACTTTGCGCTTGTAACAATCAAAAGGAACATCCCCAAAAGGCTTAGCTGTTCACAAGCAAGATGGGGTGAGGATCACCACTTTGTGAACAACTGCGTGGAAAAAATAGTCCAACAGTTTAAGAACAGTGTTTCTCAACGTTCAGTTGCAAGGAATTTAGGGATTCCATCATCTACAGTCCATAATATAATCAGAAGATTCAGAGAATCTGGAGAACTTTGTAGACATAAGCGGCAAGGCCGAAAACCAACATTAAATGCCCGTGACCTTTGATCCCTCAGGTGGCACTGCATTAAAAACTGACATCATTGTGTAAAGGATCTTACCACTTAGGCTCAGGAACACTCAGGTGATGTAACACAGTGGTAAACATACCACTGTCCCAACTTTTTTGAAACATGTTGCAGGCATCCATTTCAAAATGAGCAAATATTTGCACAAAAACAATAAAGATTATCAGTTTGAACATTAAATATCTTGTCTTTGTGGTGGATTCAATTGCATATAGGTTGAAGAGGATTTGAAAATCATTGTATTGTTTTTATTTACACTTTACACAACGTCCCAGCTTCATTGGAATTGGGGTTTTGTAATACAATCATTAACAGGTGTAATGTCTGAAATTCTGAAAGAGCCAGGTTAACAGAGCAACTATTTATTTTTGTAGAGTAGTGTATGCCATTCAAATAGCGGTGATGCTGTGTATGTATATATTGATATATCTGTTTTTATCACAGGGTTATGGTGTCGTTTCTATGATGGATGAACTAAGCTTTTCATAATTTGCAGGTGTCTTTTGTTTTGCAGTCCTCTCAAAATGGATACATCAATGACAACAGGTAAGTTTATTTTCTGATTAGAGAGTGTAATTGGTGCACAGTTCTGTCGTCCAATTCCTACATTGTTGTATTTCAGGAAGGACCTGCAAAGTTTACTCGTCAGTAGAATTGTATGGTATTTCAAACACTGCATACCTATTCAGACCCAGATAAATGAATTAAATGCACTGGCTGATATTCTTTCCTGTGCCAAATTTAAATAGCTTGCATTTAAAAGGGGGTTATGATGCATTTATGTAGAAGCTGATGAGGTACGTACTCTCTTTGAGAAAGATTTTGGGTAGTGGGAAAATGGGTTAGCTCACACAGTGGTTGCAGTCAGCCTCCTCCATGGCCATTGAGGTTGACAGTTTAGGGTTAAATACACTGATGGACAGAAAGCGGAGGCTTGGGCCTTTCAACAGTTATAATTTCTGCTTTGTCTGCATTTTTTCCCTCTGAGTGCTGAAAGTTGTGCCTGCCTCAATCTCCCACCTTTTCTTGTCAACTGCCTACCTTACTCTTCCCAAAATCCTCTCTTGTTCTCCACACCAGTAACCCTAGCATTTTCTCCCAATGTTGATCCCAACAGACTGTCCACTGAGGGCTACTGCTCTAGCTCTCAAAAGAAGAGGCAGATCTTTAGGTATTGGGTTGCTGCTGCCTTTGACTTGTATGTTGTTATGCCCATTTTTAAAAGTGGTTTGGTGATAATGGTGACTTGTGGTGTTTTTTATATATATATCTATATGTATATATATTTATGCTTGACATAGTTGGCTGATTGATGGCTATTTCAGCACTGCACCGTGGGGCTTCCCATGGCCCATGCATGGCTGCTTTGTGGTATCACTGGGGACCAGTTGATGTCCTTATTTTTCCACCCATCCACTGTCATTACATTTTGATATAAAGAAACTGCATTGCTTCCACAATGACTTGTTTGTTTTGTGGTTGACTTAGTCTTGTAGTTTTTGTAAACGGTCACCTGTTGCACACTAGACACAATTATTGAAGCAATGAACTGTAGTTGAATTTAAAACAAACAAAGGCTGTGGCTATGATAGTGGGCCTGTTGCTGCAGACAGTTGGCCACAGTGACAGGATCGGGCGTCACTATGTCTACATTTTTTAGGCTGCATGGTTTCAACTACTTAAAGTTTCAACCTCTGCATTTCATTCAGTGTAGTGCACTGTTATAAAAAAGACTATGGAATTACATCCTTGGTTTAATCCTTCATGGAAGCACCAGTTTTCATGATGAATATATTCTGAATTAATTATTTTATTTATTTTTATCAAATCAAAGTTTTAACCCTATCCTGTTAATACCACATATCTCAAACATGAATTGCCATGTTTCAGGTGGGAGATTTGTCGTGAACATATAAAAAGTAACACTTCTCTGGTTCATCAAACCTGGGACTTATTGAATCAAATGTGAATGCTCTAGCTGTAAGTAGGTGAAACTACAGTCAGGTCCATAGGTAATTGGACTCTTTTGTTTTATTTTAAATAATGTCTTTTTATTCTGCCATAGTGGAGTTTTAAAGTGAAGCAGTTAAGGTGTGCTTGTAGTGTAGACTTTGCAGCAGCACTCTTTCCTCTCTGTGCCATGTCCACATTCAGATTGTGATATGTGCGTTGAACTACAGGCAGAAAATCCAGGCTGATCGTCACAGTATTTGAAATCTTTGTATTTTTCAGGATTTACTTGATCTTTATATACTTTGCAGGATTAAGGAGTACACTTCTGAGAGACGAGATAATATAAAGTGTGCACTCTGGATCGCGGGCCTGTGCATAAGTTGTTTTCCTCATATGTGATCATTTGTATTTTCTCTGCAATATTTCCTAATGCTAGTTAATTCAAAATTAGTATAATGTAACTGTTGCTACTTTTCTAAATATATACTCCTTATTATCAAGTGGCACATTATGCATTCTGGTTCTGTTTAGCGTTGGGATATTTATCCTGAAATTACTGTACTGTATTGTATTACTGTAGTGCTGTAGCATCCACTAATCTTTGTGTGCAGAATAAAATGTACATGCGCTTTGCCTTTAGAGAGAAGCGTTACAGCCTCCCATTCCTTAAAATATGTTGTGTAGAGAGAGGACTTGGAATACTTCCTTCATTAATAAGTCTTTTAGAAATATTAATCAACAGTAACCACCTTCAAACTCCACTCACTGTTATGGGGTTAAAATTGTCTTATTAATATTTGTAAATGCACACAGGGTGATCTACAAATAATCATTGATTTGCAAATGTGTTCAGATATCCACAAATGCAAATTTCATATTTGTAACTTGCAAATTGGTCTTTGCAAATAATGTTGTATTTGCAAATATAAAACTTAATTTGTAAAAAAAAACAAAAATTGGAAAAAAAATTGGAAAAAAAAAACTGGAAATTGTATTTGTGAATTCAGTTTTCAGCATTTGTGGATCACCAATTACACGCATTCATCGCTTTCCTCTGACGTAACTTTTCGCAAAATCCACACAGATCCACAAAAAAATGCCTACTGATTCGCAAAGACACACTCACGCGAACTGGATATCCACTAGATGGCAGTATGGTTCCATTCATTACACAGCCGTCTTTTTAGATTTCAGCCATTTGACTCATCTTGACTTCTGATATGAGCTGGACAGACATGGACGGACAAGGAGAGCAGTCGCCATCATCTAATGTAAGTACAAACAACTTTTGTTGTCTTAACTTAAGATAAGACTCGACTCGCTTTACAGACCAATTTACAGTTACAAATATGAAATTTGCATTTGTGGATATCTGAACACATTTGCAAATCAGTGATTATTTGTAGATCACCCTGTGTGCATTTACAAATATTAATGAGACAATTTTAACTCCATACACTGTCACTAGTGTGTTACAACCTTTATAGTATTGCTGTAAATACCATTTCCTAATTGGGATTCCCAGCATCACCCCTTCATTTAAAATTCATTTATTCATGTTCCCTCTGTATGGACATGCTGTTTATACTTTTGCTCAAGCATAATGGAAAAATAAGTGTTCAGAACGGACATAACTGTTTTGTCTCCGCTGTCCTCAGTGCAGAATCGTTTTTGTGTTTGCAAGCTGTTTTTGTTTTTTTTTGTTTTGTTTTTTGGTCTACATTAATGCCAATACCAAATCACACTTTTTTTTTTTTTATGTTATATTTTTATTAATACAAGAGCTACTTGTATCTGAAGTCATTGCCATCACTTTCCTTTTACCTTAATTTATGACCGTTTTTAATGTTGTGTCGAGAGCAAACTCCTTCTTTTAGTTGTGATTGTGGCATTTTATGTAATTGCTCTTACATGTGATCATTGGTTTGGCATCTGCCATTATCCAGGTTGACAACATCACAGCACACCACAAAGGCAGTGAGCGTGTCTACAGTAATCTAGTTTAAAGAACCATGGTGGCGAACCAGTGAATACTTCATAGTGTGCGATAGTGTTGAAGTATATTTTACTCTTGTTTATTAACATCTGGTATGAATCTACAGGTGTATGTGTCTTTCTTTGTATGCCCTTTTGTCTACAATGTAGTGTGTTTTAAGTGCATGTTTTTCCACCCCTATTAAAGCAAAAACAGTTATGCAAGTACTCATTATGTTTTTTTATGTGAAAATGTTCCTTGTTGTAAATGTCTCCTTTCTTGTGTGGTTTGTGGGTGAACATAATGCAATTTTCGCATTAACTTTGAAATATTCATGACAGTGTTGATTGTCTGGAGCATCTATTCCGCATGCATGTTTTTTGTCCCTCTTTGGTTGTGTTTGGGTGTATATGTGGGGATTGATTGGATGTCTGTGCTCTGGGTTATATTGTTCAGTGGTCTGTTGCCTGACTCGTATTGTGGTTTCATTTTAAACAATCAACATGCATCTTTGTTGAATGGTCTGTTTGAAAGTCTGTCACATTTTGATCCTCAATAACCTCACTGTGTACACACCCTTTTGCTCCTCCTCCTATCTTGTTCTTTATCTTCCACATGTACATCATCTACATTCTTCTTCAAATTTTCCTCTGCATATTTTTCCTTTCTCTCTGTTCCATGGCTTACTAATGTACATCCATCTACTTTGGGATTTCTGCACGTCTCACTTGCTAATTTCACTTGTGCTATGACTCTACCTGTTATTTCATCCCTTGTTTTATCTCTTCTTTCACCTCTGTGTCTCTATTTTCCTCTGTGTTCTGACTTTTCACAGAGGAAACCGTGAGAGCTCTAGTCGGGCATCCAGCAGTCGTCAAAGCAGTACCGACAGTGACATGAAGTGCCTGGAACCGCGGCCCTGGAGCAGCACTGATTCAGACAGCTCCAACCGCACCCTGCGACCGCCTGTCACTAAGGCCAGCAGTTTCTCTGGCATCTCTATCCTTACCAGGGGTGACAGCCTCGGCAGTAACAAAGGATCACAAGGAAGCTGCAAAGGCTCTCGCTCTGGTAAGCCTGAGTGGAAGCAGAATAAACAAGCCAGGCATTTCACTGCAGTCCATTGCACCTGGAACCCAGGAATAACTGTTCTCTAAAAGGGAATGTTTCCTATTTTTAGACTGGCTAAACAAAGATGAACTCAGTTTGGGCAACCATGTTGGCCAGAGCAGTAGTATTGTAATGTATTTAGATTGATACAATGTGATGATAATGTTGGTGCCCTTGAGTGGTCAAGCCAGCGTCTAGACCTCAGTCCCCTTGAGAATTAGTGGCTGCGCTTTAAAAAAGTCTGGTCACATACAGTACATCCAGAAAGTATTTACTGCGCTTCACTTTTTCTACATTTTATGTTACAGCCTTATTCCAAAATGAATTAAATATTTTTTTTTACTCAAAATTCTACACACAATACCCCATAATGACAATGTGAAGAAAGTGTTTTTGAGTATTGTTTTGTTTGTTGTTTTTGATTTTTGCAAATCTCCAGAACTCTTCCTAGAGCTGACCACCTGTTTAAGCTGAGGAATTAAGGGAGGAGGGCCTTAGTCAGGGAGGTGACCAAGAACCCATTGGTCACTCTGTCAGAACTCCAGCATTCCTCTGTAGCGAGAGGAGAACTTTCCTGAAGGGCAACCATCTCTGCAGCAATCCACCAATCAGGCCTGTATGGTAGAGTGGCCAGATGGAAGGCACTCTTTAGTAAAAGGTATATGGCAGCTTGCCTGGAGTTTGCCAAAAGGCACCTAACGGACACTCAGACCATGAGAAACAAAATTCTTTGGTCTGATGAGACAAAGATTGAACTCTTTGGCATAAATGCCAGGCATCATGTTTGGAGGAAACCAGGCACCGTCCATACAGTGAAGCATAGTGGCACAGACATTGTGCTGTGGAGAAGAATTTTAGTGGAGGAACTGGGAGACTAGTCAGGATTGAGGGAAAGATGAATGCAGCAATGTACAGACATCCTGGATGAAAACCTGCTCCAGAGCACTCTTGACCTCAGACTGGGGTGACAGTTCATCTTTCAGTAGGACAGTGACTCTAAGCACACAGCCAAGATATCAAAGGAGTGGCTTCAGGACAACTCTGTGAATGTCCTTGAGTGGTCCAGACAGAGCCCAGACCTGAATCTGATTGAACATCGCTGAAGATGTTCAATCAGATTCAGAAAAGATGATAAAGTTGTAGTTTTCCTGTGAAATGTTTAAGGAAGAGAATTTTCTTCCATCATGTTCTGACTTATTCAGGATTAGGCGGATGTATGAGGCCTGACCTACCTGGACGCTCCCCATCCACCTTGATGGGTCTTGAAAGGTGCTGACTAAAAACTGCCCAAAAGTAGGTGCGACAAGCTTGTGGCATCATATTCAAGAAGACTTGAGGCTGTAACTGCTGCCATAGGTGCATCAACAAAGTACTGAGCAAAGGGTGTGAATACTTAGGTACATGCGATTTCTTAGTTTCTTATTTTTACTGAATTTACAAAAAAAAAAAATCATGTCATTATGGGGTGTTGTGAATAGAATTTAAAATAAAAAAAACGTATTTACTTCATTTTGTAATAAGGCTGTAACATAACAAAATGTGGAAAAAGTGAAGCACTGTGAATGCCGGATGCACTCTATGATCCCCATACAGATCTTGAGTGCTTTGTATAAAGTTTCCATATTATATTCCTTTTCAACAAGTTTGTGCAGATCTCATAGGGCCCCAAAACATGTCTTTGAAATTTTGTTGCTAAAGCCCCTTTCACACCAGGGGTGCTCCCGGTTGCTCCCAGTTGTGCCGTGCGTCATTATGACGACGCCGCGTGGAAGCAACTCAGTGCCGAGATGATGCAGCTCGGCGCCACAACAGCGCGAGGGGCGCAAAGGAGGAAGCAAGTTGGGTGCCAAAAAATTAAACCTGTTTAATTTTTTTGGCGTCCTGTGCTCGACACAGAAAGGAAGTGGTTCCAGCGCAAGTCTGGGCAAAGAGGCGTTACCCGGCGTGACTCGGAAGCCAATTTATAATTCCTGCTGTGCTCCATTGTTCCCGCAGTATAAATCACGCAGGATTGTTTTGATACCGTGTACTTAATGCAGTAAAAACTACATGCTGGAAAAAAAGACCACAGAAAAAAATGCTGATTGCAGCTCAGCTCCTTCTCTGTGTGGAGCTATCTGGTGAAGAGACGCACTGAGAAGCAGCTGCAGCTTCTTCTCTCACAAATGTGTTTAAATAAAATCCATAAAAGTCCTCCTCACAGACTGATTGATTGCCAGAAATATCCAATAAAAAGTCCGGACATCTCTAGTCCACTCATGGACGTTCGTTCACGTGCGCACATGTGAACAATTAAAAGAAAAAAAGTCTGGCTGCAGGCATCAGTTCCTTGTTGTTCAAACTCTCACATCACAGTTAAAAAAAAAAAGGACAAAAAAAGACATAAGTCATGAGACAGGACCTGTCAACATCGAATAGAACTCCAGACATCTCCACATTTGCTTAAGGATGGTTTGCGCGCGCATATCGCAGTCAAAGGAGGAAAGATAAACTAGAACAGAACTCAGAGCGCAGCTCTGCACAAGAACAAATATAAAGTAGAAGAGAAATCAGCGTGCACAGTCTGTCTGCAGCCAAACTGTGTGCTTTGACTTCTCTGTGCAGAGAACCTGCAGGCTGCGTTTTCACCTTCTCTCTGCCCCCTGCTGCGTGCACCTGACGTCATGACACCACATGAAGCAACTGGGAGCAGCCCCGGTGTGAAAGGGGCTTAAAAGTCTACTCCAAGATTTTAGCTTGCCTATAAACTAGTCTGATTCAGACCTGCTCACAAAAGGTGGTTTAATTCCACAAACCCAATCCACATCCCCTCTCTGGGAGTGAATGTGGATTGGGCTTTCTGATGTGCGCAGGTAGGTGTTTGCGAGACACACTCTGTGGAATGAACACCTAGCTTTGGGAGTGTTACATACTTGGAGGTGGTCTTTCTTCAGATGACGTCGTCCAGGGCACACATTTTGTGAAAGGTGAACAAAAAAAAAAAGAGAGGCTGCGAGAGAAGCTGTTCTCATTTTGTGGAATTTATAGGCAGGCTAATGGCACATAATTATTTGAAAACAATGGTTGTGTGCATTTTGTATAATATGTTACCTTAAAAAAATAATAGGCTGAAAGTTAGTGTCAACATGTGCAAAACTAATGGAACCCTAACCAAAGAGAGTAAATAGATCCTTGTCATTTGATTGGCAGATTTAATGTCAGGTGGCATAGATTATTTTATCACAGTTTAGTAAAATAGTCCATTGCATGATGTCATTTTTCATGCAGTTTGGTTCCATTTACTGTTCATTTTGTTTCCATGTGTTTTGCTTCATTTAGCAATTACACAGTAATTTTGTAAATATGCATCCATGATATAAGGAAGCTAAATGCAGTATGCCATAACCCAATTAGAAGCTTACTCTGTGTTCTCTGGGACATCTCTAGTAGCTGTAAAAGTGCTGTCAGGTAAAGAATTGGATAAGTTCCTATTGCAGTGGTTTGATGGATTGAGGAAGGCAGGCATGTGCTACCACGCACTCTGCTTTCGGTCCTCAACGGCTTTCGCTGAGCTCAGAAATCTCAGCGCCTCACCTGCCTGTGGACACAGCCCCACTGTTTTCTGCTTCTTGTTCTGTGAAGAAAGACCTGTCTAATAACATATCAAATGACAAGGATCTATTTAGGTGTCATATAAAGTAAATATTTTCATTTTGTGTAGTGGAAAGAATATTTGAAACATTGACTGTTCCAGCTTTCAACTCAAGAAACTCATTGTACTTATAAACATTCATAATTTGTATATTATTTATGCAGGTGAAAGTGGCCATATGTTGTTTTCATTCTTCATAGCTTTTTCCTCTCTTCTCCTGATCTGTTGGAAAGTAATATAGGAAATTGTAATTTTGAGTGATTTTTCTATCCAGAAGAACAGTTAAATTACAGAAAGCTTCACTGCCACTATTTTTAACGTTGGTCCACAGCCCTTAACCTGTGATGTCAGTGCCAATCCTCATTACGGTGGAATAAAAGAATACGCCACAAAACTCTGCAGAAACACATTTAAGGAAAGAACAAGTTTGTCAAGAAAATTTCTGAGTCACTGAATATGCCTTGGAGTTCAGCCAGTCATTAAAATGTTAAGAGAAGGATACTGCTGTAACTCTTTCTGAAGCACTTTTTCCTTAGAAAATGAGTGACTGACTGTGTATTCAGGAGACTAGGGAAGGAAGCCAGCAAGACACCTAGGGCAGCTCTGAAGGAGTTACAAGCTTCAGTAACTGAAAAAAGTGAAACATCAGTGCACTTCATTCAAAGTACTTATTTACATTGGTCTAATGGAAAATTGTGGTTTCCAGTTTAAATCTGCTGGAATCACTTGACCAAATCATAAATATACATTGTGAGAAACTAAAAAAATTAGCTGTAACAAATCACATCAATTTTTTTAAAGTTGATCCAAAGAATCATTTTTTCAGTGTTGGGAAAGTGTAGGTACACGGACCCACAACAGGGGGCGCAAATGAACGGACAATGGAGGAAGTCAAATAACAACACTTTACTGTTGTGAATGGGCACAACAAACACAACAGATTACAACAATAGACAAAAAGCCAAATCACAAAAGGTGTCGTGTGGGCAGGCTCAAAGATAGAAGACGTCTGTCCAAAGTAGAACCGGAACCACACAATTTCCTCCGGCACCAGACCCCGGGAATACTGGAGCCGCCAAGTCCCGAACTCCCAGGTGGCCACTGCCTCCGCGTGTCGGACCTGGTACTGCTGGCGAGGAACAAAAAAACAATTAAATGTGGGCGCGTTTGCACCCAGCAATCCACACGGCAGGAAAACTACCTCCACCTCTCATTGGAAAAAGAGTCTGCTATACAATGCACAGAAGTCACAAAAGGTTACTGTCGAAAGAGCACACAGTCAGCTGAGAACATTACCTTCCAGGTAGAGCGATATCTCGGCAAAGAGGTGGAGACGTCGTCCTGCTGATGTACCCCTGCTGATCAGGTGATTGGTAACAGCTGTTGCAGGTGATGCGTGACAGCTGTCACCCTGGCTGCTCCTGTGAGGCGGCTGCGCCCTCTGGTGCCTGGAGCCCGCACTCCAGACAGGGCGCCCTCTGGTGGTGGGCCAGCAGTACCTCCTCTTCTGGCGGCCCACACAACAGGACCCCCCCCTCAACGGGCGCCTAGAAATCCGCCAGGAGGGCCGGGTCCAGGATGAAGCTCCTCTTCACCCAGGAGCGTTCTTCGGGACCGTACCCCTCCCAGTCCACCAAATACTGGAAGCCCCGGCCCATCCTACGGACATCCAAGAGCCGGCGTACAGTCCAAGCCGGCTCGCCATCGATGATCCGGGCAGGAGGCGGCGCCGGACCCAGAGTACAGAGGGGTGAGGTGTGATGCGGTTTAACTCGGGACACATGAAACACAGGATGGATCCGCAGTGAGGCCGGAAGCTGAAGCCTCACTGCGGCTGGACTGATGACCTTAAGGATCTTGAAGGGGCCGATGTAACGGTCCTGTAGCTTGGGGGAGTCCACTTTGAGGGGAATGTCCTTTGTGGATAACCACACCTCCTGCCCTGGCCGATACGCAGGGGCCGGGGTCCGCCGACGGTCTGCATGGGCTTTTGCCCTCGTCCGGGCCTTTAGCAAAGCAGAACGGGCGGCACACCACACCCGACGGCACTTCCGTAGGTGGGCCTGGACCGAGGGCACACCGACCTCTCCCTCAACCACCGGAAACAACGGGGGCTGATACCCCAGACACACCTCAAAAGGGGAGAGGCCGGTGGCTGAAGACACCTGGCTGTTATGGGCATACTCGATCCAGGCCAAATGGGTACTCCAGGCCGCCGGGTGCGCGGCAGTCACGCAGCGCAAGGCCTGTTCCACCTCCTGGTTTACCCGTTCTGCTTGCCCGTTGGTCTGAGGGTGGTACCCGGACGAGAGACTCACCGTGGCCCCCAGTTCCCGGCAGAAGCTCCTCCAGACTTGCGAGGAGAACTGGGGACCGCGATCGGAGATGATGTCTGTTGGAATCCCATGCAGCCGGACGACGTGGTGGACCAGGAGGTCCGCTGTCTTCTGGGCTGTTGGGAGCTTCGGGAGGGCCACGAAGTGGGCCGCCTTGGCACGAAGTGGGCCACCTTGGAGAATCAATCCACTACCGTGAGGATGGTGGTGTTACCCTGGGACGGCGGGAGGCCCGTGACAAAATCCAGGCCGATGTGGGACCAGGGGCGATGAGGCACAGGCAGTGGCTGGAGTAGTCCTGATGCCCTGCGATGGTCAGCCTTGCCCCTGGCGCAGGTGGTGCAGGCCTGGATATAATCCCGGACGTCGGCCTCTAGGGACGCCCACCAGAAGCGCTGCCGGACAACTGCCACGGTTCTTCGCACCCCTGGATGACAGGAGAGCTTGGAGCTGTGACAGAAGTCCAGGACTGCAGCCCTAGCTTCTGGTGGGACGTATAGTTTGTTCTTCGGCCCAGTTCCGGTGTCCGGGCTTCGTGCCAGGGCCTCCCGGACGGTTCTCTCTACGTCCCAGGTGAGGGTGGCCACGATAGTGGACTCCGGGATGATGGGTTCCGGTGGATCCGACAACTCCGCTTTGACTTCATCTTCATGTACCCGGGACAAGGCATCTGATCTCTGGTTTTTGGTCCCGGGACGGTAGGTGATCCGGAAGTCAAAATGGCCGAAGAACAGTGACCAGCGGGCTTGCCTGGGGTTCAGCCGCTTGGCGGTCCTGATATACTCCAGGTTCCGGTGGTCAGTGAAAACCGTGAATGGCACGGACGTTCCCTCCAACAGATGTCTCCACTCTTCAAGAGCCTCTTTCACCGCAAGGAGTTCTCGATTGCCGACGTCATAGTTCCGTTCGGCCGGGGTCAACCTGCGGGAAAAATAGGCACACGGGTGAAGGACCTTATCGGCCTCTCCGCTCTGGGAAAGCACAGCTCCTATCCCTGAGTCCGAGGCGTCCACTTCAACCACTAACTGGCGACTAGGATCGGGCTGCACCAGAACGGGTGCAGACGAGAAGCGCCGTTTCAACTCCTTGAACGCGGCATCGCAACGATCCGACCAGGTGAAGGGGACTTTTGGTGAGGTCAGGGCTGTCAGGGGGCTAACTACCTGACTGTAGCCCTTAATGAACCTCCTGTAGAAATTAGCAAAGCCGAGGAACTGTTGCAGCTTCCTACGGCTAGTGGGTTGGGGCCAGTCTCTCACCGCCGCAACCTTGGCCGGATCAGGAGCGACGGAGTTGGGGGAGATGATAAACCCCAGGAAGGACAAAGATGTGCGGTAAAACTCACACTTCTCGCCCTTCACAAACAGCCGGTTCTCCAACAACCGCTGCAGGACCTGACGTACATGCCGGACATGAGTCTCAGGATCCGGAGAAAAGATGAGTATATCGTCTAGATATATGAAGACGAATCGGTGCAGGAAATCCCGCAAGACATCATTAACTAATGCTTGGAACGTCGCAGGGGCGTTTGTGAGGCCGAACGGCATGACCAGGTACTCAAATTGACCTAAGGGGGTGTTAAATGCCGTCTTCCACTCGTCTCCCTTCCGGAGCCGAACCAGGTGATACGCATTTCTAAGATCTAGCTTAGTGAATATTTGGGCTCCATGCAGGGGCGTGAACACTGAATCCAACAGGGGCAACGGGTATCGATTACGAACCGTGATTTCGTTCAGCCCCCTATAATCAATGCATGGACGAAGTCCGCCATCTTTTTTACCCACAAAAAAGAAACCTGCACCCATCGGGGAGGTGGAATTCCGGATCAACCTGGCGGCTAAAGAGTCCCGGATGTAGGTCTCCATTGATTCGCGCTCAGGTCGTGAGAGGTTGTACAGCCTGCTGGACGGGAACTCAACGCCTGGAACCAAATCAATGGCACAATCGTACGGACGGTGGGGGGGAAGGGTAAGCGCCAGATCCTTACTGAACACATCCACAAGGTCATGGTACTCCACCGGCACCGTCCCTAGATTGGGCGGGACTCTGACCTCCTCCTTAGCCTGGGAACCGGGAGGAACCGAGGAACATAAACATGCCCGATGGCAGGTCTCGCTCCACTGAACCACTACCCCGGACGGCCAATCGATCCGGGGATTGTGTTTTAACATCCAGGGGAACCCTAGAATCACACGGGAGGTGGCAGGAGTCACAAAAAACTCGATCTCCTCCCGGTGATTTCCTGACACCACCAGAGTTACTGGTGGTGTCTTATGTGTGATTAGAGGGAGTAGGGAGCCATCTAGTGCCCGCACCTGCACAGGCGAGGTAAGCGCCACCAGAGGGAGCCCTATCTCCCTGGCCCATCTGCTGTCTAACATATTCCCTTCAGAGCCCGTGTCCACCAGTGCTGGGGCCTTCAGGGTTAAATCCTCATAAAGGATTGTCACTGGGAGTCGTGTGGCAATATGGGTATGTCCCACGTGAATGTTTTGGCCCACCCCTAACCCAGTGTCTAGGGGCGGGCGTTGGTGTTTAACCGCTCGGGGCAGTCCCTCACTTGATGCTCTATTGAGCCACAAACAAAGCACGCTCCGCGGGCCAGCCTCCTCTGTCTATCTGGTGCCCTAAATGTGGCCCTGCTCGTGTCCATAGCTTCGTCAGCAGGGGGAGCTGTCACCACACGGAGCGTAGAGGCCGTGGAGCTTTGGGAGTGCGGAACTCGATCTGAACCGAAAGGGAGAGGGACGGCGCGTGCCCGGCCACGCCCTTCGTCTCGTTCCCGACGGCGTTCTTCTAACCGATTGTCTAATCGTATAACGAGATCAATAAGCCCGTCTAAATCCCGCGGTTCGTCCTTGGCCACCAGGTGCTCCTTCAGGACCAACGATAGTCCGTTTACGGAGGCGGCGCGGAGGGCAGTGCTATTCCAGCCGGACCTCGCAGCCGCGATGCGGAAGTCGACTGCATAAGCAGCTGCGCTCTGGTGCCCCTGTCTCATTGACAGCAGCACGGCTGAAGCGGTCTCTCCTCTATTTGGGTGATCGAACACTGTTCTGAACTCCCTCACAAACCCATCATATGTCAGAAGGAGCCGTGAATTTTGCTCCCAGAGCGCTGTAGCCCAAGCGCGTGCCTCGCCGCGAAGCAGATTAATCACATAAGCTATCTTACTAGCATCAGTCGCGTACATGACGGGACGTTGTGCGAAGACGAGCGAACACTGCATGAGAAAGTCCGCGCATGTCTCCACACAACCCCCGTACGGTTCTGGAGGGCTTATGTATGCTTCAGGGGAAGGTGGGAGGGGTCGTTGAACGACCTGTGGAACATCACTAATGCGCACAGGATCGACAGGAGGGGGAGCCGCAGCAGCGCCCTGAGGGCGCGCTTCCACCTGCGCGGCGAGAGCCCCCACCCTGCGGTTAAGGAGGACGTTCTGCTCGGTCATCAGATCCAGCCGAGCCGTAAAAGCGGTGAGGATTCGCTGCAACTCACCGATCATTCCTCCTGCACACGCCTGTGCACCCTGCTCTTCCATTGGCCGTTCAACGGCCGGTTGACGCCCCTCGGGGTCCATGACGTTGGCCGAGATATCCTGTTGGGAAAGTGTAGGTACACGGACCCACAACAGGGGGCGCAAATGAACGGACAATGGAGGAAGTCAAATAACAACACTTTACTGTTGTGAATAAGCACAACAAACACAGCAGATTACAACAATAGACAAAAGGCCAAATCACAAAAGGTGTCGTGTGGGCAGGCTCGAAGATAGAAGACGTCTGTCCAAAGTAGAACCGGAACCACACGATTTCCTCCGGCACCAGACCCCGGGAATACTGGAGCCGCCAAGTCCCGAACTCCCAGGTGGCCACTGCCTCCGCGTGTCGGACCTGGTACTGCTGGCGAGGAACAAAAAAACAATTAAATGTGGGCGCGTTTGCACCCAGCAATCCACACGGCAGGAAAACTACCTCCACCTCTTGTTGGAAAAAGAGTCTGCTATACAATGCACAGAAGTCACAAAAGGTTACTGTCGAAAGATCACACAGTCAGCTGAGAACGTTACCTTCCAGGTAGAGCGATATCTCGGCAAAGAGGTGGAGACGTTGTCCTGCTGATGTACCCCTGCTGATCAGGTGATTGGTAACAGCTGTTGCAGGTGATGCGTGACAGCTGTCACCCTGGCTGCTCCTGTGAGGCGGCTGCGCCCTCTGGTGCCTGGAGCCCGCACTCCAGACAGGGCGCCCTCTGGTGGTGGGCCAGCAGTACCTCCTCTTCTGGCGGCCCACACAACATTCAGTGTGTAATTGGAGTCTTACAGCAACCAGCCACACCTTTATGGTAGAGTTACATAGAGAAAGATGTTAAAAAAAAAACAACAAAAAAAATGAGTTAATCAACAGGAGTTTGCAAAATGCATGAGACTGTCAAATCAGCTTGAACATAGTTTAATGGTCTAACAAAAGCAAATTGTGTTTTTTGAACACAAGACTGCTTGCCATATTTGCTGTTAACCAAACACTGCAAATGATGATACAAATGCAACGCTGATTGTGAAGCATGGTGACAGCAAGACACAGGAAATAAAATCTTCAGGAAAACCTTGAGAGACTTAGATTTGTTTTCGAGCAAAACAACCTCAAGCATGAACTCAAGTTGATCTAGGAATGGTTTAAAACAGCACCGTTGATCTCAATTTTGTGAGAATTTTTTGGCTGGACTCTAAAAAAGAAACAAAAACCTGTTTGATCCCCTCAGAGACCTTTTCTGCTTTTTTAAAGAATAATGCAGGGAAAGCCAGGCTGTTGTTTATGCAGTTTAAAGTTTCATTTAATTTTTTAATGAGTTTGTGGATTTTTTTTTTTTTTTTTTTTTTTTTTTTTTGCAAAACTGAGATTTTCACTTTGACATTAAAGAGCATTATGATTTTAAATTACTGAATACGCAAACACATATTTTAATGGATTTATGTCTTGAGTTAGTGACTGTTTGACTACAATACATCATCACAATGTTTGTGCAGTAACTTGTCATTGAAATTCATTGACAGTGCATCTGGAAAGTATTCACAGTGCTTCACTTACTTTTTCCACATTTTGTTATCTTACACCCTTATTCCAAAATGGATTAAATACATTTTTTCCCTTAAAATTCTATACACAATACCCCATAATGACAATGTGAATTTTTTTTTTGTTTTTGGCATATATATATATATATATATATATATATATATATATATATATATATATACCTAAGATCCTTGAGATGTTTCTACAGCTTAATTGGAGTCCACCTGGGGAAAATTCATTTGATTGGACATGATTTGTAAAGGCGCACATCTGTCTTCATATAAGGTCCCACAGTTGACAGTGCATGTCAGAGCAGAAACCAAGCATGAAGTCAAAGGAATTGTCTGTAGACCTCTGAGACAGGATTGTCTTGAGGCACAAATCTTGGGAAGTGTACAGAAACATTTCTGCTGCTTTGAAGGTCCCAATGAGCACAGTGGCCTCCATCATCTGTAAATGGAAGATGTTTGGATCCACCGGGAGTCTTCCTTGAGCTGGCCGATGGTCATCAAGGGAGAAGAGCTTTAGTCAGGAAGGTGACAAAGAACCGATGGTCACTCCGTCAGAGCTTTAGCATTCCTCTATGAAGAGAGGAGAACCTTCAAGAAGGTCAAACATCTCTGCAGCAATCCACCAATCAGGTCTGTAGGGTATAGTGGCCAGACAGAAGCCACTCCTTAGGAAAACGCACATGGCAGCCCACCTGGAGTTTGTCAAAAGGCACCTGCAAGACTCTAAGACTATAAGAAACAAAATTCTCTGGTCTGATGAGACAAAGATTGAACTCTTTGGCGTGAATGCCAGGCATCATGTTTGGAGGAAACCAGACACCGTCCCTACAGTGAAGCATGGTGGTGGCAGCATCATGCTGTGGGGATGTTTTTCAGTGGCAGGAACTGGGAGACTAGTCAGGATTGAGGGGAAAGATGAATGCAGCAATGTACAGAGACATCCTGCTCCAAAGCGCTCTTGGCCTCAAACTGGAGGACGATTCATGTTTAGCAGGACAATGACTCTAATCATACAGCCAAGATATCAAAGAAGTGGCTTCAGGACAACTTTGTGAATGTCCTTGAGTGGTCCAGCCAGAGCCCAGACTCGAAACCGATTGAACATCTCTGGAGAGATCTGAAAATGGCTGTGCACCAACTGTCCCTATCCAACCTGATGGAGCTTGAGAGATGCTGCAAAGAAGAAGGGGTAAAACTGCTCAGTGATAGGTTTGCCAAACTTGTGGTATCATGTTCAAGACAACTTGAGGCTGTAATTGCTGCCGAAGGTGCATCAACAACAACATTTTGAGAAAAATGTGTGAATACTTATGTACATGTGATTTCTTAGTTCTTTGGGTGTCCCAAAAAAATATGCCACATTTTATCAGCAAAGAAAATGGTCAAAGCATGTGTCTAGGAAATAAATTTATGGCTGGATAGAAAGCTGAAAGGTTGAAGTTTTTCATATCAATGTCAATATTGGCCCTGCATTTTGTCAGTCTCTTAGACAACATGTTCAATGTAGGCCCCGCGGTGGCCAGTTACGGCCTGCAAACGCTTTGGGGAAAGTGTCCTGAGGAATGTTTCTGATTTCTCGGCAGATGTTTTCCTTCAATGCATCGATGCTTGGCATCAACATAAACTTCAGGGTCTCTGCAAGTAAAAAAGAAACATAAGTGATTAAGTTTGTAAGGGTCAAACAGAGTGTTTTAAATGTTGTATATTTTTTTGGGACACACTATATATATATATATATATATATATATATATATATATATATATATATATATATATATAAAAATTTGCAATAATTGCAAAAATATTTTTTTCGTGTTGTCATTTGGGTGTTGTGTGTAGAATTTTAAGGGGAAAAATGAATGTACTCCATTTTGGGAAAAAGGCTGTAACATAAATTGTGGAAAATGTGGGAAGTGCTGTGAATGCTTTCCAGATGCACTGTGTATCTTATTTAGCACACCCTTCTTGTTAAACCAAATCAGAATTTGTAACTTGGTATTCACCTCAGCCTCTAAAGAGCTGTCGGTAGAGACTGAACCCATTGCTTGCACATTACTTCACCTTGTTATCCAAAACATGCCTATTGTTATGGAGGATCATATAAGAACAAATTGGCATATGAGAATAATTTCCTGCTTTGCACTTTCTTGTCCTGTATTAACAGGCCTCCCTCTTGTCAGTGCTGATGTGTGTCCACCATCCGTAGCCTCCCAGTCCAGCCGGAGCTTGCTTCCCTGTCCTCAGCAGCCTCAGCCTCAGTCCCAGGCCCCCCCTCAGTCTGCACTGCTGCCCACCCCACAGCAACACCCCATGGGTAACCACATCATTGCTCAGGTAAGCACTACTTCCACCAAACTTTGTTAGCCACATTAGTCAGAAATTAAAAACAAGACCTGCTTAGTAAAGTGTCTTCTGTGATCACACATCCACATGCCTCCTGTGTCTGCTAGTTTGGCTAAATTAATGAATATAGGTTAAATGATGAGGTCACCATTACCACATAATCACTGAAAACTAACCTAATGGCAGCAATTTATGTGACTGATTCTGTATCATTAGTGGTCATTACTGTTGTCTTTTTTTAAGTCATTTTATTTCAGTTTTATTCTTGTTTATATAAACATTGACAAGTAAATGTGATTTCCATTACTATCCATGTGTTCAATAACAACTTTTCCTCTGTGTTCTAAGCCTCATCTTTCCTGTATTCACCTCTTATTCCCTTCTATCCATCTGGCTGTGTGGCATTCTCCTTATTGCTTGCATGCTCCATTTTCTCTCTCTCTCTCTCTCTCTCTCTCTCTCTCTCTCTCTCTCTCTCTCTCTCTCTCTCTCTCCTCTCTCTCTCTCTCTCTCCCTCTCTCTCTCTCTCTCCCTCTCCCTCTCCCTCTCTCTCCCTCGTGCTCTGTCTCTCTCTGTCTCTGTGTACTCTAATGCTGTATTTCCTCCCTCTTTCTGGGTGTGTGTGCATAGCCGGTGGCGTCTCTGCAGCCCTCTCAGCCTGTCTCCTACTCCAGCCCTTCCTGCCCCCAGGTTCTCCTGCCAGTCTCTCCTCCCCAGCAGTACACAATGGTACTGTAGCTTCAAGACAAAAACTGCATTTAGGCTGCATTGCTCACACCTCACACGTTGCTGTTAGTTCATGCTTGATTGTACTAAAGGCTCTTGAGTTCTGATAGTTTCATCTCATAAGACCATAGTTAATTATTTCACCAAAATATGGAATTAATAAATTTCCTGCTGTCAACATGAGTTGCAGGCCACAAATGGCTAACTTGTGACAGGGAAGTTATAGGTTTTCTCCTTTGTTTGCAGGAACCATTACATTTAGCTGATTATTTAATACATCTACAGGCAGTTTTCTAGAAAAATCCAGTAGGAGGGCAATTGCTGTGGTGAGGGAGCGGGGTGATCAAGCGGGGGGTCTAAAAAAAACACCAAATCGGAGCATTTTTAAACAGTCTTGACCGTGTATTTACCACAATTGGAATCTTTTTTGAGTAATTATACCATTTCTAGTGGTCAGAAACATTGTGTGGTGTTGATGTGATATTTTCTCAGGGAAAAGAAGTTTTTAAAAGATAACATGTTGTGTAAGTAGCGTATAGGGGTGTGATCTGTATCTCACAGATCGATTTGATTTTGATTCATGGGGTCATGAGTCGATTCAAAATTGGTTTTGATTCAAAGGTTGATTTTTGATTCTAAATTAATTTACTGCATAGAGCTGATAATTTCAGGAGTGACTCAAATCTGCTGCAGTGTATTAAAGGTGGTGTGGCAAATGATGCCATGAAAGCAAAGTGTGTCTAAGATTATGTTGATTTATATTTGAAAAAGGCAATGCAAACAAAAGCTAATCTATGAGTAAACATTTGTTTTTCACAACACTGTTGGGGATGCAGGTTTTTTGAAATGAAGTGTTGAATCTAGTTATTCTTTTTGCACATTCAGAATTGGCTGGAAATTTGTTAGTGAAGCAGATGAAAATAAAGTAATTCAAGATTTGTAATGTTTTTATCTATAGTTGAGCCAGTTTCATTATTTTGTTATTGTATATTCCATGTCATTTTATGTTATTTATTAGTCATAAATAAAGTTTAAAATGTTAAAAACACATTAATATTGGATGAATACGGCATTTGCTGCGGTGTCCAAATATCCAGTTGCTTTAATCTGAGTAGCAGTGACCTGGATCCGACACTTCAGCACTGTGAGACGGAGTACATTGCATCTGGAAAGTATTCACAACGCTTTACTTTTTCCACTTTTAATGTTACAGCCTTATTCCAAAATAGGTGAAATTAATTTTTCCCCTCAAATTTCTACACATAATTCCCCATAATGACAACATGAAAAAAGTTTTTTTTTTTTTTTTTTTCCGCAAATTTATTAAAATAAAAAACTTAGAAATCACATGTCCATAAGTATTCACGCCCTTTGCTCAGTGCTTTGTTGATACACCTTTGGCAGCAATTACAGCCTCAAGTCTTCTTGAATATGATGCCACAAGCTTGTCACACCAATCTTTGGGCAGGTTTGTTCATTCCTCTTTGAAGCACTTCTCAAGCTCTGTCAGGTTGGATGGGAAGCGTCGCTGCACAGCCATTTTCAGATCTCTCCACAGATGTTCAGTCGGGTTCAGCTCTGGACTCTGGCTGGGCCACTCAAAGACATTCACAGAGTTGTACTGAAGTCACTCCTTTGATATCTTGGCTGTGGGCCTTGGGTGGTTGTCCTGCTGAAAGATGAACTTTCACCCCAGTTCCTCCAAACATGACCCATGGCATTCATGCCAAAGAGTTCAATCTTTGTCTCATCAGACCAGAGAATTTTGTTTCTCATGGTCTGAAAGTCCTTTGGGTGCATTTTGACAAACTCCAGGTTGGCTGCCATGTGCCTTTTACTAAGGAGTGGCTTCTGTCTGGTTACTCCACCATACAGGCCTGATTGGTGGATTGCTGCAGAGATGGTTGTCCTTCTGGAAGGTTCTCCTCTCTCCACAGAGGAATGCTGGAGCTCTAACAGAGTGACCATCGGGTTCTTGGTCACCTCCCTGACTGAAGCCCTTCTCCCATGATCGCTCAGTTTCAACGGGCGGCCAGCTCTGGGAAGAGCCCTGGTGGGTCCGATCTTTTTCCACTTATGGATGATGGAGGCCACTGTGCTCATTGGGACCTTCAAAGCAGCAGAAATGTTTCTGTACCCTTCCTAACATTTGTGTCTCGAGACAATCCTGTCTGAGGTCTAAGGACAATTCCTTTGACTTCATGCTTGGTTTGTACTCTGACGTGCACTGTCAACTGTAGGACCCTATATGTAGACCGGTGTTCTTTTCCAAATCATGTTCAATCAACTGAATGTACCCCAGGTGGACTGCAGTTAAGCTGTAGAAACATCTCAAGGATGATTAGTGGAAATGCACCTGAGCTCAATTTTTAGCTTCATGGGAAGGCTGTGAATACTTATATACATGTGATTTCTTAGGTTTTTTTTTTTGTTTGTTTGTTTAATTTGAAAGAGATTTGCAAAAATCTAAAACACATACACACACACACACACAAACAACAAAAACAAATTGCAATTATGGTGTATTGTGTGTAGAATTTTGGGGGGGGGGGGGAGAATTTCATCCATTTTGGAATAAGGCTGTAACATAAAATATGGAAAAAGGGAAGTGCTGTAAATACTTTATGGATGCACGGTAAGTCATTAAATGGTTCAAAGAGTCTAATTGTTCCTTTTTCTGATGTTTAATGCAAAATATAGCAGGAATTAGGCAGGTGCACAAGTATTTGGATAGTGGGGATATTTTTTTCCCCACTCTTTTTTCCTGTGTACACATATGCAGTTTAAATGAATTTGCTGCAGTTCGAAGCGGTCGAGAAACTATTGCAATGATCATTTAGTGATTGCAGCCATTTTTATACGTTGTCCTTCCACTTTTAGTTGTCATAAGTACTTGGACAGCCTATAGGGTTAATGTTTGTTGCATCTTTTTTACACCTGTGTTTTTTTAGAGAAGTCATGGAATGGATACATGAACATTTACGTGTCACTGAATATGTCTTTGACTTCATTTACATCAGTTACTAAGAGTTACGACTAAAATAATTTGCTTCAATTTGCTTTACTTAAAAGAGCTCAGGTCAGGTCTTTTGCATGATCATTCCATCCGCTGCACTATTTCATCTTTAAGTAGAGATAGATTTAAACTAATTTGACCAAAAAGAAGATGTAAAATATTTTCATCAGAAGTTACATGGGAAACTCAAGGTTAGATTTCATCCATTTTCTGGAATGAAAAGTCTGCTCTGTCCAATCACAATGCAGTGACTGGTTTTCAATTTATTTCAGTTTCAATTCAGTTGATTTCATTTATACAGCGCTAAATCACAACAAGACTGCCTCAAGTCGCTTCACACAGCGCTGTGTGTTACATAAAAAAATCTCATGTCATGACGTTGATCATTTCATATACCAACAATGATATATATCGCAATATAATTCATTTTTCTGTAAATTTAACAAATTAATAGTTGATATGTATGCACTCACTTTTTATGAAGTATCTTTGGGCAAATGCTTAAGCATGTAAAAAAAATAAATAAATAAAATAAATACTTGAAGACTTTTGAATTGTCCTGCAACTTTTTAATTTAAGTTGCATTGTTTCAGTTGATTTTTTTTAATAACTGAAAAGTGTGTGTGTGTGTGTGTGTGTGTGTGTGTGTGTGTGTGTGTGTGTGTATATATATATATATTTAAAATCAAAGTAAAAATAAAAATGCATGTAATGTAAAATTTAAAGTGTTAAAAACCCAAAGATGGCTTAAAAGTACTATTTAGTGCTATAAGTACATCTTGATTGCTTTATTCTAGTTCCATTGTGTACAGAGGAAAAAGAAAATCATAAATTGTATCACTGTCTAAATATTTATGGAGTGGCTGTATTGCGCTTCTTTTACATAAAGTTAATGCACTATGAAGGACAAACATGTACTGATTGAAATACTGTTATTGGAAAGGTCCTTATTTTTAATTAATAAAGTTCTGTCTGGTAGATCTAATTTTACCACCCATTCAATACTTTTAATCTGGCCTTTGTTCCTTTTGTGTTGAATTTGCCTTCAGTTCCTACAGTCTCATCCGTTATTTACAGGATACAGGATTTTAATTTGTGCGTTTATATTTTTTTTCATATGCTGACGACATTGATGGGGAATGTTCTGAGTGTTCATCTTTTACAAATGGCTATTTTTGCAAACTATGTGAATACTTAAAATAATTATTTTTGTCCATAATGGTACTACTGATTTGTCTGTCGCTATATTGATTATTTTCATGTGTATTTATGAAGCAGAGATTTAACCAAAACCCAGTACTATTATAATTGATGTCTCCCAGGGAGAAGAGCTAACATCTCAGTTCAGCCAGATGACGCTGAGTCGGCAGGGCTCCAGTGAGAATCCTGAGCCTCCCCCAATCTATCAGGCTGCTCCCACTGTCCTGTCCCAGCACCCTCCACCTCAGACCAGCTACATCATGGCCACCGCAGGTCAACCTATGCCACCTCCATCTGGATACCAGCCTGCCACCGGACACCCACATCCACCACCACCTCCACCTCCTCCATCTCAGCCCGTCATGCAGGCACCACCACCCCCACAAGGTTACTTGCAGCCACCACCTCCTCAGCAGGTAAGTGTCTCCAGAACTTGTAAGTGAAAGACATCAGACCATAGACCCATCAGTTTTTGACAAGTATGGACAGTGTCACCTCATGACCTGGTTTTACTTACTTACTTTACTTTACTCTTTTTTTGGTTGTCTGGATCAGAAATTTCAGTTAAATATATCATATAGCAGACGAAACACAGATATTTGAGAAGTGAAATGAAGTTTCTAGTATTTACAGAACGTGTGCAATAATTATTTAAATAAAATTGGGCAGGTGCATAAATTTGGGCACCCTTGTCATTTTATTGATTTGAATACATTTAGCACTAATTATTGCAACACAATTGGTTTGGTAAGCTCATTGACCCTTGACCTCCTTACACATTTGAATCCATTCATGAGAAAGGGTATTTAAGGTGGCCATTTGCAAATGTTTCCCCTCTTTGCATCTCTTCTAATGAGTGGCAACATGGGAGTTTCTAAACAACTCTCAAATGACCTGAAAACAAAGATTGTTCAACATCATGGTTTAGGGGAAGAATACAAAAAAGCTATCTCAGAGATTTCAGCTGTCAGTTTCCATTGTGAGGAACATAGCGAGGAAATGGAAGATCACAGGCACAGTACTAGTTAAGGCCCGAAGTGGCAGTCCAAGAAAAATCTCAGATAAGCTGAAGCGAAGGATGGTGAGAACAGTCATAGTCAACCCACAGACCTGCTCCAAAGGCCTACTACATGATCTTGCTGCAGATAGTTTCTCTGTGCATTGTTCAACTATACAACACATTTTGCACAAGGAGATGCTGTAATGCAGAGGAAGCCTTTTCTGCGTACACGCCACAAACAGTCACTTGAGGTATGCTAAAGCACATTTGGACAAGCCAGCTTCATTTTGGAATAAGGTACTGTGGACTGATGAAACAAAAATTGAGTTATTTGGACATAACAGGGGGCAGTATGCATGGCTGAAAAAGAACACAGCATTCCAAGAAAAACACTTGCTACCTACAGTAAAATTTGGAGGTGGTTCCATCATGCTGTAGGGCTGTGTGGCCAGTGCAGGTACTGGGAATCTTGTTAAACTTGAGGGTCACATGGATTCCAGTCAATATCAGCAGATTCTTGAGAACACTGAATGAGAAAACAATGAATCAGTGACAAAGTTGAAGTTGCGCTGGGGCTGGATCTTTCAACAAGACAACGACCCTAAACACTGCTCAAAATCTACTAAGGCATTCATGCAGAAGAACAAGTACAACGTTCTGGAATGGCCATCTCAGTCCCCAACCCTGAATATTATTGAAAATCTGTGGTGTGATTTTAAGCGGGCTGTCTGTGCTCAGAAACCAACAAACCTGACTGAACTGGAGATGTTTTGTAAAGAAGAATGGTCCAAAATACCTTCAACCAGAATCCAGACTCTCATTGGAAGTTATATGAAGCATTTAGAGGCTGTTATTTCTGCAAATGGAGGCTCTACTAAATATTGATGTATTTTTTCTGTTGGGGTGCCCAAATTTATGCACCTGCCTAATTTTGTTTAAAGAATTATTGCACACTTTCTGTAAATCCTAAAAACGTCATTTCACTTCTCAAATATCACTGTTTGTCTGCTATATGATATATTTGTTTGAAATTGCTGATCCAAACAACAAATGATTTATAAAGGAAAATCATGGAAATCATCAGGGGTGCCCAATCCTTTACATATACGCAACAAAAATATAAACGCAACACTTTTGGTTTTGCTCCCATTTTGTATGAGATGAACTCAAAGATCTAAAACTTTTTCCACATACACAATATCACCATTTCCCTCAAATATTGTTCACAAACCAGTCTAAATCTGTGATAGTGAGCACTTCTCCTTTGCTGAGATAATCCATCCCACCTCACAAGTGTGCCATACCAAGATGCTGATTAGACACCATGATTAGTGCACAGGTGTGCCTTAGACTGTCCACAATAAAAGGCCACTCTGAAAGGTGCAGTTTTGTTTTATTGGGGGGGATACCAGTCAGTATCTGGTGTGACCACCATTTGCCTCATGCAGTGCAACACATCTCCTTTGCATAGAGTTGATCAGGTTGTCAATTGTGGCCTGTGGAATGTTGGTCCACTCCTCTTCAATGGCTGTGCGAAGTTGCTGGATATTGGCAGGAACTGGTACACGCTGTCGTATACGCCGGTCCAGAGCATCCCAAACATGCTCAATGGGTGACATTTCCAGTGAGTATGCCGGCCATGCATGAACTGGGACATTTTCAACTTCCAAGAATTGTGTACAGATCCTTGCAACATGGGGCCGTGCATTATCCTGCCGCAACATGAGGTGATGTTCTTGGATGTATGGCACAACAATGGGCCTCAGGATCTCGTCACGGTATCTCTGTGCATTCAAAATGCCATCAATAAAATGCACCTGTGTTCTTCGTCCATATCTGGTGTGACCACCATTTGCCTCATGCAGTGCAACACATCTCCTTCGCATAGAGTTGATCAGGTTGTCAATTGTGGCCTGTGGAATGTTGGTCCACTCCTCTTCAATGGCTGTGCGAAGTTGCTGGATATTGGCAGGAACTGGTACACGCTGTCGTATACGCCGGTCCAGAGCATCCCAAACATGCTCAATGGGTGACATGTCCGGTGAGTATGCCGGCCATGCAAGAACTGGGACATTTTCAGCTTCCAAGAATTGTGTACAGATCCTTGCAACATGGGGCCGTGCATTATCCTGCTGCAACATGAGGTGATGTTCTTGGATGTATGGCACAACAATGGGCCTCAGGATCTCGTCACGGTATCTCTGTGCATTCAAAATGCCATCAATAAAATGCACCTGTGTTCTTCGTCCATAACAGACGCCTGCCCATACCATAACCCCACCGCCACCATGGGCCACTCGATCCACAACATTCACATCAGAAAACCGCTCACCCACACGACGCCACACACGCTGTCTGCCATCTGCCCTGGACAGTGTGAACCGGGATTCATCCGTGAAGAGAACACCTCTCCAACGTGCCAAACGCCAGCGAATGTGAGCATTTGCCCACGAACTGGAGTCAGGTCGAGACCCCGATGAGGACGACGAGCATGCAGATGAGCTTCCCTGAGACGGTTTCTGACAGTTTGTGCAGAAATTCTTTGGTTATGCAAACCAATTGTTTCAGCAGCTGTCCGAGTGGCTGGTCTCAGACGATCTTGGAGGTGAACATGCTGGATGTGGAGGTTCTGGGCTGGTGTGGTTACACGTGGTCTGCGGTTGTGAGGCTGGTTGGATGTACTGCCAAATTCTCTGAAACGCCTTTGGAGACGGCTTATGGTAGAGAAATGAACATTCAATACACGAGCAACAGCTCTGGTTGACATTCCTGCTGTCAGCATGCCAATTGCACGCTCCCTCAAATCTTGCGACATCTGTGGCATTGTGCTGTGTGATAAAACTGCACCTTTCAGAGTGGCCTTTTATTGTGGACAGTCTAAGGCACACCTTTGCACTAATCATGGTGTCTAATCAGCATCTTGGTATGGCACACTTGTGAGGTGGGATGGATTATCTCAGTAAAGGAGAAGTGCTCACTATCACAGATTTAGACTGGTTTGTGAACAATATTTGAGGGAAATGGTGATATTGTGTATGTCGAAAAAGTTTTAGATCTTTGAGTTCATCTCATACAAAATAGGAGAAAAACCAAAAGTGTTGCGTTTATATTTTTGTTGAGTGTACAACTGTATATATACTAGATATACACACACAGTGCCTTAAAAAAGTATTCGCCCCCTTCGTTAGGGTGGTCCTTTACAGCAGGGGTTCTCAATCCGGGCCTCAAGGACCCCTGAACTTAATTCAGGCGCACAGCCAGTCAAGTAACAGACACCTGAATTAGTAAATCAGCTTGTGATATAGCAGGGAGAGATGGAAAATGTGCAGGTTCAAGGATCCTTGAAGACCAGATTGAGAACCCCTGCTCTACAGTATGTCACCAATAAAAATGTGACTTTCTTAAAGTGCTTCCTGAGAAAATTGTTCATCTTGATGAGAAAATGTTTGGTGCAAAGTTTTATTTCAATACACCTATTCTAACCACTGCCCCACGCAGGGTGGAAATTGCAGTGGTCGAGCATGTTAGCGCAAACCAGCAATAGTAATGTACCTGTTCACAAATGAAATACAAATTGAAACAACAATCCTTTCGCCTTTAATTGACCATACAGGAGAGATTAAAAAAAAAGTATTACATGTCAGTGTCCACCTATTTGGTGAAAACAAACAGTCATGGGGAGTGGAGTTTGGTTCAGATTTTCTTTGCCTCCGGGAACTGACGTCGATGCCACTCAACAACTTGCAGCAGGTGTTGTTGCTGCTGTTCATTCTTCATTAGGATCTGATTGTGATCCTGGATAAGTCCTACTCCTCGCTCAGCAAAATCATTGACAGCAGCAATGTTATCCAGGACCTGCTGTGACGACTGGAATGACGAGTTGTCCTCCCACTCTGAGGGGTCCTTGATGAAGAAGTCCATGTTGTCTCAAAAATGCAAGGCAGATATAACAAAATCGGCCACCTAATGTATCCAGTCCAAAACTCAAAATTTCACTCGCATGTCACAGAAAACAGGGGCCGGGCGGCAGTGGTTAATACATTGAACAAAAATGTAAAGGCAACACTTGTTCCATTTTTCATGAGCTCAACTCAAAGATGTAAAACATTTTGTATATACACAAAAGACCTATTTCTCTATATTATATATCTATATATGTCTTTCTCTATATTTATTGTTACACACCTGGCTCAATAAGGGAGTAACAAAAGAGGGGAGACGACACATGGACTAGGTTTAACAATATTTATTTAAACAAAATAACGTGTACGTGTGAGTCAGTATGTGTGCAAGTGTTGCAGTGCGTGTGGTGTGTGGAAGTGTAACTTAATCAGATAAACAGAAAAGCATAAAAGTCCATGGCTGGCTTCAGCAGGGCTCCAACAGTCCAAGCCCTGTGTGCGTGGTGGAGACAGGAGGAGTGCTCTCACACACACACCTGCACTCAGGTTTTAATGAGGCTGCAGTCAGACACAGGTGGAGCCACAGCCAGACAAAAAGGGAGGAGGTGAAGCAGGAGCACCTGGGCAGAAAGCAGAGGCAGCCACAAAGACAAACAAGCCCTCCCCAACCTCCAAACTGAACAACACGGGTCAGGGCCATGACATTATATATCTAAATATTGTGCACAAATCTGTCTAAATCTGTGTTAGTGAGCACTTCTCCTTTGCTGAATGAATGAATGAATTTATTCGGCACACAATTCAACAATAACAAAAAACTCGTAACAAAACAACTCTACAGTCATCCCATGTGGCTGAAAGCGTGCGGGCAGAAGCAAAGCTTATAAATACCCACCCCTTAAACTATAAAAATAAATATATACACACATGTATGCATGCATACATAATCACAATTTCATAAACCCCTATCTCCACACACACAAATATATATATATATATATATATATATATATATATATATACACACACACACATACACACCCAAAATACCAAAAAAATTGTCAATGAACTCAAATTTACAAAATACAACCAGTCAAACAACGGCACACAACACATATTCCCGAAAGCAATAACAGAGATAATCCATCCCACCTCACAGGTGTGGCATATAAAGATGCTCATTAGACAGCATGATAATTGCAAAGGTGTGCCTTTGGCTGCTGCTAAAAGTGCCAACACCATTAGCATACACCATTGTATTACTCAGTACAAATACTGCAACAGAGACATCTTAGATCATCCATTCGGATGTTTCAACACACAAGTAGCCCTGTAGTTCCAGGTGTTTGCAATAAAATACAGCTGCATTGAGCGGAGTCTGAGCGAAGACGAGATGCTCTGCTTAGCCACTGTCACTCATAGTGACCACGTCCCAAATTTTACACAACTTCATTGTTTAAAATGGCTTAAATTAAGAAGTTATTCAAAAAATCACTCCCTGTACAGTTGTCATGGAGGAAGAAACTATAGACTCCAAAACTGGCTTTGTACCAGGCTGTAAACATGTTTATTGGAGATTTTAACACCAAGTCCTATGAGAAAGTGCTGTATTTTTTATCCAACCTTAAGCGGCCAGTCAAGGAGCTGCACTTCTGCAATGGCTTCATCTTATGGCGTGGGAGTTTGCCACTTGCTCAAGATATACTTTTTCCAATTACATTGCAAATTTATTAAAGTAAATTTGTAAAGTTATGTAGCCACTTTGTCATATTTTTCACTTAATTGCATTGTTATTAAAATTTCCAGTGTTCCATGACATAACCTCTTTTCCTTGTAGGGGTTCAAAAAGTTATTTTTGTGATATCCCATCTTGTTCTGTATTTAAAACTCAATTCTCTCTCTTTCTGTCTCCCCACTCCCTCCTCAGATACAAGTATCGTACTACCCTCCTGGTCAGTATCCCAGCTCAGGCCAGCAGTACCGTGTACCCCAGCCCATGTCCCACCAGGTGTCTTATCCTGCCCAACGTACACAGCCCATGCCTCCGCCCACACAGCAGTCAGGTTTGTATATTTATTTTTTTTTTACCTTAGCAAAACCTTCTATGCTCCCATTGACTGCATGGATAAATTTACAGACGGTATCAATATTAACTCACACAGAAAAGTTGTCTTTAAAATAAACTGTAATGAGCAGGAAGATAAAGGGCCAAAATCCCAATCAATCATTAACAATTACGTTAACGCTGGAAAAGTAACAACATATGAATTATGATGAATGTAAATTTTGTTCAAGCTAATTGTTTAAAATCTCTCTCATATTCCATAAGTACCGGTATTTAAACTTTTAACTGGTCATATTGGGCATCAGCATCATCTGTTGATAGATAACATGACATTTTGACAAATTACTATGCAAGAGATATCATGTAGTACAGATAAAATTAGGTCATTGTCCTGTCCTTTTGAAAAACAGAGAAATGCACTCAGAATCAAGCTGAATACTTTCATCTTGAGAAAAAAAATTGTCATGCTGGAATTACTATCTTTAAATTTGATCCTCTGGGAATTTGTCAAGGTTGGAATAAGTGGGATCAGGTTGCTGTGGCAACAGGAAATAGAGAGCATAGCTTGCTTTGGGTTATTTTGACAAAGATGCTTTCGTATAAGACTAGTTGGACAGGTAAAAAAAAAAAAGAATAAGTTACTAGTTCAGTGGTTCTTTTAAAAACCATATCCATGTTGTAGGGGTGTGCAGCTCTCCTTTATAAAATGCTACCATACGTAGCTAGATACATGGGCTATAAACATCTGGATCAATATGTTTGATTATGGACAGATTTAATTTGATGTGGTACTATATGTGGTCCACTGCCACCAGAACCCCGATAAGTAGCAGAAAATGGATGAATCAAAGAATGATGCAGTTTGATACAATTCTTTAATATAGATATTCATTTTTCATGATGAATTAGAATAAGACCGAAGTGGCATTGTTCACCTTCACATGCATAGTTCAGGCCATCCATCTCAGGTTCTTTACTGTTGAGATTTACAGAAAATGGGTTTTTCTTGCCAGATTTTCTTGACTTTTGTCCAGTACTCCAAAATCTAATCACCTTCAACAGTGAAAACTGTACCCTGTTTTGCCAGCACAATGGGAAAAATACAAAACCAGGAGTCTCTAAGCAGGATCTGTGTGCAACATCCATAGTAGACAAATTGATCAGAAGAACTTGAGACTGGTGCAGGGTTGACATAAACAAGTACTTTAGAAAAATACACCCACCTAGCCATATTTCTTCACATGTTGGGATACCACTAAAGACACAAAGACGGTTACAAAGTAGGTTGCTAACGTTATTTTGATTGCTAAGAATGTTTTAATATGAATACGGTGGTTTAAAAAAAAAGTCCTGTAATGGTCCCAGTTAGAAGTCATACTGAACCATCTTGTGAAGTTTAGTACAAATTGCTTCATGATGAACCAGTAAGAAGCATGCATATATGGTTATATCCTTGTTGGAGGTGTGTGTGTTCATCATCCAAAGTTGGCCAAGGAGTTCTTATGCATTTTAATGAAATCTAAGATTTTGTACTTGACTGTACTGTGTGAATTTTTTTTTTTTTTTTTTTTTTTAGTACGTTTGCAGTTGTGAAGCTGGTTAAAATGTTTCAGGTGTACAGTGTCTACTGTTGTGCTGTGATTTATTTATTTTTCCTCAAAGATAATAATGATCTACTCTTGCTCCTTTCTAACTCCCCGTAATCCTTTCCTTTAATCTTTTTTTACCAGTCTACACTAATTTCTCCCTTATCATTAGGTCTGCAGACCATAATGCCCAGCCAGCAACCAAGTTATCAGGGCATCATGAGCGTGCAGCAGCCCCAAAACCCCGGTCTGCTCAATTCCCAGAGGACAAGCCTGGGAGGACAGATGCAAAGCATAATGGTCCAATATCCACAGATGCCATCATATCAGGTAATGTTGTCATTTTTAGTCATACCACGTTTGTGCAGTCTGATCTTTGATTTAATTGTCAGAATCTGTGTGCTCACCAATTTGAAATTAGTAGCATTGATCTTTGATCTGCTAAACCATTTGAAGGAGGTTGGCCAGCTTGCATTCTTGAAGTACTTGTTGTCGTCTAAACATTATCTGACTTTGCGGCAAGTGTCACATACCTGATCTGTATTCATAGGGCAGAAAATCTGGAAAGTGAGAGCTGTTACATAAGGCTCAGCTTGAAACAGAAGTGCAACCATCAAAACATCAGTAAATCCACTATTGCACTTTAAGGATCCTGCATGAACAGTGTGTACAAAATGCATTCACAGGTATCCTTTTGTTCCTTTAACAGACTGGAGGAGCAAAAACATTTTTATTTTTTATAAGTATCCCTTTGATACTTTGTTCCGTCTTGGTATATTCATTTTGGTGCTTTAAACAGTAGTTAAATTGGGTCAAAATAATAAGTCCGCTTGAATCTCCTGAGTCAGGATGTGACTTGACATTTGACTTGAGACTTGACAATGATTTTTTTTTTTCACCCCTGCATTTCAGTATTTTGGATGATGTGAACACTGTAGAACCTGTACAGCATGGTGGTTTAGTTGTTAGCACTGGTGCCTCACAGCAAGAAGGTTGTGAGATAGCTTCTCGCCCTTTGTGTGTGGCGTTTGCATGTTCTTCCTGTGTTTGTGAGGGTTTTCTTTACGGTCACTCCGGTTTTCTCCCACAATAAAAAAAAAAAAAAAAACATGTATATTTAGGGTCTGCTCCTTTCTCTGCCCTTGACCAGGGCAGCGTCTCTACATCTGGAGTTGGTCCCTGGGCACCGGACTGTGGCTGCCAACTGCTCATAATGGTTGGTTGTGTCTTACTGTAATTAGAATGGGTTAAATGCAGAGGAAAAATTTCATTGTATGTATGTATATGTACAATGACAATAAAAGCTCTAGTCTATTTTATTCTGTACCAAGATGAACGCCTCATCCTACATTGTTAAACAGCTCCACCTGGTGTACAACTTAAACCATAGAAAGGGAGTCGAGATGAAGAAAACGACTGAATTTAGTGCACTGTAGCAAAGTTCAATGCTGCACCGTAACACATTCAACACAGTGCTCCAGTGGTCGTCATGCTTGCCTTACAGCAAAGCTGTCTAATGTTTGATTCCCCACCAAATCCTAGCCAGTTTCTGTATGTAGTTTACAACATTTTCCCCTGTCTGGATAGTTAAACCCCCACCATTAAGACGTGCATTTGGTTAAGGCTACAGCAATTAGCCTTGACTAGTCTGGATTTGATGTTTGTCACGAAGCACTGCACTGTGGCTGACCACTGTTTCTTGTGTTTATGTCAAAGCTTTGAACCAGTTTCTGGAACAAAAATGAAAACCACAAATGTTTGGTATTTCACTAGGAACGAAAATGAAACCAGAAACTTCATATTTTTTTATGTTCTGTAACAGAATGGTTTATTTAAAATAATGGTACCCGGTAATACCATTTTTTTTTTTTTTCTTCTTCTTTTCATTCTTGGAAAGGTTTCCGTTTACAATGACCTGATGAGGTTCAGTCCGCGCGTCGTTTATTTTCATTGTTGTTGGTGGGGCTGAGAAACACACCTAGGGCAGACAAACATCAGTGAATTTGTTTAAAAACACTGGGTTTATTTGATCATTATTATACTTATTTTTGTCTTTGATTTATTTTCATCACAAGCAGATCGTTGTCACAGGGTTCTCACTAGCATTATAACAGTGTAATGGCCTGTTACGCTGCTGCCTGAAAAAAATTACACTGCAGTTCGGCCGTTACATTGTTTTTGAGGGTCTGTAATGGGAAAATGATCAATTCTCTACGTTGATTGTGGACCCGCTGGATCCACAGTTTATTCATAAACCTCTGTCAAAGACATTTAATGATATCAATCATGACTCACCTCTGCTGATTGAAGTTGCTAAACTAGACTCTTTTCTGTTGTTGTGGGCAGAACCAAGAATCATCCACCACTTCACACAGACAGTTATTATTCGTTCACCATTAGTGTGCATTTTTTGTGGGGCAGCCAACGACGCGGGTCTCTGCCATTCACTGGACCATTAATATATCCCGCTTCACTGGTTTGTAAACTGAAGTTACTGTCCCTCATGTAAAAGAAAATAATAATAATAATATTATTAATATCCTCCACTCCATTTGTGTGTTGTGGGTTTTGGTGCGGCTCTCTGTCAAGTAAAGTTGGAAAGACAGATCATTCCGGAATCAATAACTTCAATCAGCGGGTCTCAGAGCTTCTTTCTTGCTTTAAGCTTCAAGGTAGGGAAATTATAATTTTCCCGATACACACCCTCAAAAACAACGGCTGCGCTGGCGTAGTGTGGACTGAAGGACTGATAAGGGAATTGTTAACCAAAAAGGCTATTGATGTCAGTGGATCGAATAATTTCTTATCCATTCTTAACAGGAACCGGTTTTCAGTATCCATCCCTAGTACTAAATCAATTCAGCTTTCACATATGCTTCAAAAAATGTAAGGTCTTTCACCAACAGAATTATAGTCAGCATTTGAACTGGAGGCATATCATGTTCCTAAATGCTGTTTATTCACTTACTTTATTTCTTCTCTCCCCCCCTTTGATGAAGGTGCCAGTGGGAAATGAAAATCAGCAGGTGGTACAGCAGCAGTACCAGCAGCAGGTGATGGTGCCAGTTAGCCAGTCTGTCCAGGGGCCCATGCCTGTCTACTACAGTGTTATCACACCCACACAGCAGAATAGCACAAGGTATGCCTTAAACCAAGTATTGTTGTCATGTTTTATACAAAATCCATCAGAGAGGACTATATGATATTTTAAACAAGTACATTGAACAACTCTTCATGGTTGATCTGTGATCATTAGTAGTTGTGATATATGATCATTTGGTTGACCTATTATAGTGGGACATCACTGTAGATAATTGTTCTTGTAAGGTTCTTCTACCAGCATATGTCTTTTGCTCTTTCATCACACCATTCACCATTATTATACCCATTTTTGTCCATCTTCCAGCCCATCAGTAGGTTACCTGCAGCCCCCAAACTCAGAGCAGTATCAAATCACACAGTCGCCGTCCCCCTGCAATCCTCAACAGTTGCAGCAGCAATATTCAGGTGAGACTTGGTGCTCAGACCTTGTCACTACCATCTGTTAAAACTATTTTTGTGAGTGCTTCAACAATATTTGATAGAACAATATCAAAGAGCCACTTCAGTTCAAGTTTCTTTGCACTCCATCTTAATTTCAGCACAAAACACTTGCAGAATATGATAATCACAGTTGGCAGACGTTAAATGTACAAGAATAAACCAACACTGAAAAAGGGCTGTGAATTCCCACTGTGCTTTGTACCTGCAAAGGTTATAATGACTAATAGTAGATGTGGTAACAAAAAAGGTGAAAGGTTTCAAGAAAACATTCATATGTGCAGAAAGTTTACATGTTGCACCTTTCCCCAACAAGATAGTCCTCTTCAAGTAAATTAAATGTTGCTTGAACTTTGTGTCATGCACTAATATAACATTACAACATTAATTTGCTCAGAATATGTGGATTGGATTTCTAACATGGCATCCGGAAAGTATTCACAGTGCTTCACTTTTCCACATTTTATGTTACAGCCTTATTCCAAAATGGATGAAATTAATTTTTTTCCTCAAATTTCAAAATAAAAAATGTGGAAAAGTGCAGCACTGTAAATACTTTCTGGATGCACGGTATGTCCGTGGTGAACGTTTCCAGATTGTTTGTTTTCCTGGCCCACACCAGATTTAGTTTGTGGCCTGATTTCACAGTGTTTGTATTTGTAAAATATGTTTGGAAATGTCTCTGAGACCCCACAGTGGATATTAAGTCTCACCTTTTCACGTCCTGATCCTAGATTGAAGGATAAATGTAACGTGTCGCTGCTCGTCCACACAGCAGCAAATGACGGACGCTGTTACAGATTGTCACGTTAACTCCGCATCACCTCAAAACTGCAAAGAAATGCAGGGAAATGTTGTTCTGCTGCAGTGAGATGATTTAAGGTGCATTAGGAATGAATTCAAATGGGCCTCAAGCAAAAAGGACCAAAACGCTAACCTGACTTTTTTTAATCATGACGGGGACTAGCAGGAGAGAGCATATCTCACCCGTGTTGGCTTCCCTTCATTGGCTTCCTGTTAATGCTAGAATAGAATTTAAAATTCTTCTTCTTACTTATAAGGTTTTGAATAATCAGGTCCCATCTTATCTTAGGGACCTCATAGTACCATATTACCCCATTAGAGCGCTTCGCTCTCAGACTGCGGGCTTACTTGTAGTTCCTAGGGTTTGTAAGAGTAGAATGGGAGGCAGAGCCTTCAGCTTTCAGGCTCCTCTCCTGTGGAACCAGCTCCCAATTCAGATCAGGGAGACAGATACCCTCTCTACTTTTAAGATTAGGCTTAAAACTTTCCTTTTCGCTAAGGCTTATAGTTAGGGCTGGATCGGGTGACCCTGGACCATCCCTTGGTTATGTTGCTTTAGATGTAGACTGTGTTTCATAATTATTGTATGGCCTTGCCTTGCAATGTGGAGCGCCTTGGGGCAACTGTTTGTTGTGATTTGGCGCTATACAAGAAAAAAGTTGATTGATTGATTGATTGAATCATCGTTTATACAGAAAAGCCAACAGT